>NC_054599.1:5330880-5633380 GCF_004785595.1 Juglans microcarpa x Juglans regia
TCTGTTTGATTTTTTTTTTTTTTTTTTTTTTTTATTTTTGAGAGGGGTTCAACTGAATACCTTCATTTTAAATGTTTGGATATTATGCAATCAGACCATATATCTTTGATAAAATAAATTATTTTAATCTTGAAAATACACAATTTTTTTACAAGAAGTTTCTTAAAAATACACTTCCAATAATTTTTGAAAAAACTTTTCTATAATCCAATAACTATATGTGAATGCAGAAGTTTGAACCCAGATATTCATTTCAAGCAGATCTTGTTGTAGCAAGGGTTGGGTGTTCACTAATTTCTTTTCTTGTTAGCTTAATCCTCATGTTAAACCCATTTATATTTATTATGTACATTTTTATGATAAATGAATTAATGTTATATACTACATTCTTATTTTACTTTTATTTTTTTTTATATAAATATAATACTTTTAATTGCCCTTTATTATCTCTTTATTTTTTTAAAGAAAAAATTCAAAAATTTGATAGATAATACCACCGCATCATAGTGTAATAAGAGTGTAATATACATATTTTTTTCTGCGAGATTCAATATCTTATTTCGTAATAGTGATTTGGTTTTAAAAAGGATTTAAGTGAGCAAAATGAAGTTGAATTTCTTTAAAGCAAAAAATGATTTGTTTTACTTATCACTAAGAAGAAGAAATGGACAAGGCCCCTTAAGCTTGAATTGCCCAGAAAATGATTCCAAGAAATAGGAGTGTAACGGGTTCGGTCCGGTCCGGTTTTAGACAAAATCTAAGATCAAACCGGTATGTACTGGCTTTGTATTTTTCAAAACTGATTATGCACCGGTTACTTTCCTAAATCGGTACTTCCGGTTTTACCGATCCGGTCCAATCCGGTTTTTCGATTTTTTTAAAATGTAAGTTTGACAGTTTGTCATTAAAAGTTTGTTTACAAAAAAAAAAAACTGATTTAAAAAATCTGTTTTATACTTTTATTAAAAAAATCTGTTTTTAACTTTTACTAAAAAAATCTGTTTTACTAGAAAATACTTAAATAAAAAAATCTGCTTTACTACAAAAAATCTGATTAATTAAAATCTGCTTTCCAAAAAACTGTTTTACTAAAAAAAATCTGCTACAAGCTTATAAATATAACTAGTACAAAAACTGGAAAAAGCTCATAAATATAACTACTACAAGCTTATAAATATAACTACTACAAACTTATTAATTACACATCTTTTAAAGCAATCACAAGAAACTCAAGAATGGACATCAACAAGCCTATGAGCTTATGGAATAAAATAAGTTCAAAAGTCTAAATTAGAAATCTAAAAGTCCAACAAATTACAAGTCCAAACACTTAAATCCTCAACCTCAATTGATAAACATTAAACAGGACACACTACACATATGTTATTCAAGTAGAAAAATTACAAAACCCTATCAATGTAATTTCAGTTATCCAATCACAAAATCCAATCAAAGTAAAATTCGGATTCAAAAAACCTTAATATCACAAATATCATCTATCATAATTTTAAAGTAATTTCACAAACCCAATCACAAAACCTTAATATCACAAACTAAATAATAAACACAATCACAAAAAATCCAAAATTTCGGATTCAAAAACCCTAATATCACAAAACTGAAAACCCAATCACAAAAACCCTATCAATGTAATTTCAGTTACCCAATCACAAAACACAATTTCACAAACCCAATCAAAGTAAAATTCGGATTCAAAAAACCCTAATATCACAAATATCATCTATCATATTTTCAAATTAATTTCACAAACCCAGTCACAAAACCCAAATATCACAAACACAATAATAAGCACAATCACAAAAAATCCTAAATTTCGGATTCAAAAACCCTAATATAACAAAACTGAAAACCCAATCACAAAAATCTCAATATTACAAAACCCAATCACAAAAATTCTAATATCACAAAACCCAATTACAAAAATCCTAGTATAGTAGTATGTAATTTCAAAAAAAAAAAAACTTACCGTTCGGGGCAGACTCGGCAGACAGACAGGGGCCGAGAGAGTTGAGAGAAGAGAGAGTGAGATACAAGAGAGTGAGAGACGGGAGACACCGAGGCAGAGTCAAAGACGGGAGAGTTGAGAGACGAGAGACGCCGAGGCAGAGTCAGAGACGAGAGAGTGAGCGGACGAGAGAGTGAGAGGCGAGTCGTGAGACCAAATATTGAGAGTCTAAGACTGAGAGACGAGACTGAGTGAGAGACGAGAGACGCCGAGGGCTCGAGGCAGAGTCAGAGACGAGAGAGCGAGCGAACGAGAGAGTGAGAGGCGCGAGACCAAATATTGAGTCTGAGACTGAGAGTTTGAGAAGTGAGAGGTAGAGGCTATCCACTTGCGAGAAAGATGATTTTAGGGTTTAATTGTGGAGAAAATGGCGCCGTTTGGCGTATTTATAAAATATTTGATTATTTTCATTTTTCAATGTGTTTTTTTTTTAAATGATAATTAAAATTTATATATCTTTGTAATACATTTAATATATTATAGTCTAATATAGACTATATATAATATATATATATATATTTGTGATACATTTAATATACTATAGTCTAATAGTATTAATATTAGCCTATTACTATTAGTATAGTTATATAAAACTATTAGTATTAGTTAAATAGTTATAGGCTTATATATTACTTATTAGTATAGCTATATAATATATTCGACTAGTCTAATAGTATTAATATTAGCCTATCAGTATAGTTATATTAATATATTAGTATTAGTTATAGTGATTTAGTATAACTATATTAGTATAAGTATAACTATAGTCTATATTAGATTATTAGTATTAGTTAGACTATATAATAGTATTAATATTATACTAAAAATTATAGTGATTTATATCTAATACTATAGTATAATATTAGTTATAGTTATTTAGTATAACTATATTAGTATAAGTATAACTATAGTTTATATTAAACTATTAGTATTAGTATATATATTAGTATTAGTTGTAGCTATATAATATATTAGACTATATAATAGTATTAATATTGGACTATTAGTATAGTTATATATTAGTATTAGTTATAGTGATTTAATATAACTATATTAGTATAAGTATAACTATAGTCTATATTAGACTATTAGTATTAGTTATATATTAGTATAGCTATATAATATATTAGACTATATAAGAGTATTAATATTAGACTATTAGTATGGCTATATATTAGTATTAGTTATAGTGATTTAATATAATTATATTAGATTAAATATATATTAGTATTAGTTATAGTGATTTAGTATAACTATATTAGTATAAGTATAACTATAGTCTATATTAGATTATTAGTATTAGTTAGACTATATAATAGTATTAATATTATACTATTACTATAGCTATATATTAGTATAGCTATATAATATAAGTATAACTAGAGTCTATATTAGACTATAAGTATAACTATAGCTATAGTGAGTTTGTTAATTGTTATATTAGTATTTGTTAATTGTTATAGTGAGTTTAATTTATTATAACTATATTATTGATAGTATTATAGTGATAGTATTAATATAGTAATTTAGTATTAGTAATTAGTATTAACTAATTATTATATCATTATTTTATATGTGATTATTTAGTATAGTGATTATTTAGCTATATATAATATATCAATATAATTAGTTATATATTAGTATAGCTATAAATAAAATGTTATTAATAATTTAAATATATATTTTATGCTTAAAGCCGATGATAAATTAAACTTTCATATTTAAGATTTACATTTTATGTTATAATTTATAAATTATAATATGAAATTATTTCATATATAATTATATATTATATATAAAAAATATTTTGTATAAAACTTATCTATATATAAAATTTTTATTTTTTTTTCCAGCCGGTCCGGTCCGGTCTTGGAAATCATGGAACTGGAACCAGACCGGAACCAGCCGATTTTACGGTTGCAAGAACTGGTCCCAGACCGGGCCGGTTCAAAACCGGTCCAGTCTGGTTTTTCGATTCAAATTTATGCCCCTACCAAAAAACATGCTAAGAGTATCTTCATTAGCTTGACCGAATGTATTTTCAAAATTTAATCAATATCATACTTTTTTACATTTACCTATTCTATTTAAATTCAATCCCCACATTAGATTATCAATTCACTATCTATATAATAATAAAATATTATTAAATTCATAATTTTTTATTTAATTTATTTGTATCACATTTTATAATTCTACTAATTTAATAGTAATAATAATTATATTCTAATTAAATGAATATTAAAAAAAATCATATTTTTAAAAGTCATTTAATGCTAATAACAAAAAAATATTTGATTAAACTAATCTAAATTTCTATTTAAATTTCTTAATTACAAACTAATATTTTAATTTTTGTTTGGAGTGAGAAATTAATATCTTAATATTTGATAAATCAATTATGATTCTCTATCTTTAACTAATTATTATAATAGAAATTTATCTTATTTTAAATTTGACCAATTGAATATGACATATTTTTTATATTAATTATATAAATTTTAATTAATTTTTTTATTTGACCAAATCAATCTGATGTCATGACAGTGAAATGTAAACTGATGTATAAATATAAACTGATGTATAAATATATTCTACATTAGTCACAGATTGAGGTGATACAGAATAGAGAAATTTCAAACAGCATCATCATAAGACACGTGGAAACTAGTGGTGCAGCCAGATGCCTCAGGGTCCTCTGCCCCACAACAGTCATAGAACTTGGCAGCATACGGCGGATCATTGGGTCCCAATTCATAGTACCTTCATAGAGCAGAAATGATCAACCCACTAAAATTTGTTCCTGGAAAGAAACAAACAATGGCAGCAAAGGTACTCTAGTCCAATGGCAATCCATAGAGCTCGTGGTTCAATGCATTATCTTTAAAATAAAACAAATAAACAGAAAGAAACAGGATAGAAAAAACAGAGAACAATCTGAACATTAAATTATAGTTTCATAACAACAATTTTTCTGATGAATAATATAATATATTTATGAAACTGCAAGTTGGACTCAACCCACTCAGAACATCATCCAGTCCAAATTCCATCCAAAATAGACCAACTTCATTTGCTTTGGTTGAAAAGAGGATGGACCTCTTTGACCAACAGAAGAACTGTCAACCATAAGGACCTTTCATGATTTGAGACTTCTGAGGACAGGCCAATCTCATTTGAAAGATTGAAATGCGAGTCTTTTGCTATATTAGGATATGGATACAAAGATGCTCATTAAGCAGTACAAGAGCATCTATTCAACACAAGTATCATTCATGGAGATCACAAGCACCGCTCATGATCTGGCTTCTTATATTTTCAACTTTCCCCAAAGAACAGGGTACCATTTGGAGAACTTCAGGACTGAAGCCATGGACTCATGGCTACAAACACGATACTTTCACTCTCTCTATAATATGCCAATAGAACTAGAACTCCATGTTGGCTTGATTAAATCAACCAAATCCTCCAGCACATCCACCATTATAGTAGAATTCAACTCTTCTTCTGTTGTATAAATTTCATCTCCCAGTATCATTTTTTTTTTCCCTCCCAGTATCAATTCAGTACCATATTAACTCAATATCTTCAATAGGTCTCTCTGCCAGGATATAAGATTTCAAATCGTCTACCTCTCTCATGTTGGAGAGCTCTTGAAACATACTGGACGATTTCTTGCTTGAGTTAAAGCAATTTTCCCATTTTTTTTTTTTTTTCTTTTCACCAAAGTAAACCTACCAACATACGTAAACAACTGATGTCTGATAAAGGCTTAACATAGGAAACACGGATACAAATTGGAAGAGTTCTTGCTTGAGTTAAAGCGATTTTCCTTTCCATTCATTTTTTCCCCACCAAAGAAGACCTACAAACATATGAAAACAACTAAAATCTAATCAAAGCTAGACAAGGAAAACACAGATATGAGGTATCAAGGAGCACATGAAAACTAAGATAAGCGTCATAATTCATTGCACATATTGCAGTTCTATTATATCTATATCCCGTCTGCCTTCAGGAAGAAAAATTCCAGCATAGCCCATTCCGCGTACCAATTGTAAATCTCACGTTCCTTAAGGAGGCCATTAGCAAGAGGGAAAAAGAAAAAGAAAAAATATATATGGCCGATTTTGCATGCTGTAATTTTATTCTCCAATATAAATTGCAACAGCAAATAAATACCGTAATCAGGTAATGGATATCTGGTAGATAGAGAAAGTTATAAAATTACAGGTGGCTATAACTTTTGGTGTTCATGGAGAAAAGAAAAATCAACGTTGAGAAGATCTGTTGGGATAAACTGGTTATCAAATGCTAAATTTGAAGTATCGCAGCGGAAATAAACAAAAAAAAAAAATAACGATAATCACACAAAACACCAAGATTTAAATGGTTTGCCTCGATGTGAGACTAAGTCCACTGGCGGAGTTGGTTTCAATGAATTCACTATCAACAAAGATGGAGTACAAGAGATTAATCACAAAAAAATTCTTTACAAAAGAATCTCTCTCTCTCTCCTCTCTCTCTTAATGCTGCTGCCTCTCAAAATGAAAAACTTAAAACTGAGTTACAATGAACACCATTTTCTATTTATACTGAAACAACGGACCCTAGATTTCGAACATTCGGTCGAGTGAGTGTCGAGCGGTGCTCGAGCAAAACGTTAGGGTTTGGCATTCTGCTCGAGCGGGTGTCGAGCGAACTCTCTGTATGAATCTTCGCTCAAGTGGACTGTCGAGCTAAAGTTGCTTGAGCCAGGGTCGAGTCAGGATCAAGCAACAATCAAGCCAAGCCTAAAAAAAGCATTTTTAGTAGAAAATCAAGCCAAACTCAACAAATCTCCACCTTGGCTTGAATTCCGTCAAGCCTAAACAAAATCGATTAACCAGATAATTGACCCCCTCCAACAAATCTCCAAAGGGAGTCACAAATCCCGAACATAACGTCTATCCTATCCTTGAAGAACTCAATTTCCACCAAAAAGTCTTCAATTCCATAGATGACTTGATGAAAAGATTCAACCTCTTCACACCAAGGCAACAAACCACTAAACAGACTGCTTACTTGAACAATGACTTTTGAATACACACGAAGGCAAACAACAAATATTCTCTACCAAAGTAAGAACACCACCAAGTCTGCATGAGCATAACCCAAAGGTGGCCAAACTACCTCCTCTATCTATCAGATGAAACTATAGACTGCTCTCACTGTGCGCCAATGCCAAAGTCAGAATCATGCTGAATTTCAATAGTATGATCTAGAGTACCACCTACACTCTATTGAGAAGCTCTCCCAACAACTCCACCTTCTTGCTATAACCCTGCTCTCATTTCCTGTGAAAACAACAAATGAAAAAACTGTAAAAAGGAGAAGGTTCACACAATAGCAAGCTGTGTTGACCGCTTCACCCAAATCTGTAGACAAGCCTGGCAAATCCAAAAGCATACAACGGGCTCTCACACATGAGTCCGATTCATTCCATTCAACTGCCCCATTTCAGTAGAGTGGACCCAACTGTATGGTCTGAAGAACGCTCTACCTTCTTGTCTGTAGATCACTAGTCTTCTCAAGTGCTTGAACACATCAAACACATACAAAACGAATAGTTTAAAAATAAACAAATCCAGATTTTTTCTCAAATGGTCATCAACAAATTTGAGTACAAACAGGACACCACATCACACTAGATGCACCCCAAAAAATCAGAAAAAAATAAACTGCAGTAAACCAAATTCTGCATTGCTTCACAAGAATACAATGCAAACAAAAAATCAAGATTTTCTGTCATCTAATCACACAGCAAGAAACAGCCTACTAACAAATGATCACACTAGTTCACCCATATGACACAATCACATGTGCCATAAATGAGTAATACTTGAATTTGGAATGTCTGAAGATGCAGCTCCACCAATCATTGTACTACTTTGAAGAAAATAAAGATCATCTGTCTTCTTCCCTGTCATTACCACTGAAGAGCCCTTGTAGACTCGAATGACTCCACCTGCAGCTGAATACTGGTAACCAAAGGAATCAAGAATGCCCAAAGATATAAGATTTTTCTTCAAAAACGGAATATGCCGAACGTTAGACAAGATTCTAACGGTTCCATTATACATCTTAATTTCAACTGAACCGATCCCAACAATATCACAAGCCATATCATTCCCAACCAAAACGGAATCACCGTTGACTGATTTATAGGTAGTGAACTAATCTGTTCTGGAACACATATGGAACGTATAAGCTGAATCCATGACCCACTTGTCACCAAAATGACCACTAGAGTCGCTGACTGGTAGGACTATCAGAGTTGTTAGACTGTTCTTCAACGCTAACAACATTGGAGGAACTTTTACCTTCCTCCTTGCTTTTCAATCTAGGACACTCATTATTGTAATGACCAAACATATGACAATAATGACATTTAACATTTTTCTTGTTAAATTTAGAGCTACCACTGGAATTACTCTTACTCTTTTCCTAACCTCTTTCCTTGGATCTATCACCAGAAGAACATTTCACAAACAAGTCATTGGCTTGATTATCCATGCCTTGTACACCCAATTTTGTTCTCAACTTCTTAGATTTCAAAGAAGATTTTACATCTACCAAGGAGATAGTATCTTTACCATACAACATCGAGTTCACAAAATTATCAAATGAGATTGACAACGAACACAACACAATAAAGGCTTGATCCTCATCATCAAGCTTAATATCAATATTCTTCAGATCCATAATGATTTTATTAAATTCATCTAAATGATCAAAAATAGGAGTATCTTCCCTCATCTTGAGAGTGTATAATCATTGCTTCAAATACAAACGGTTGGTGAGCGACTTCTTCATATACAAGTTCTCAAGTTTCTTCCAAAGACCAGCAACGGTCTCCTCATCAGCAACCTCCCTTAAAACTTCATCTGATAGTAACAACGGGATAGCACTATGTGCTTTCTCATATTCTTCTCTTGATGGTGCAGGAGAATCATCAGTCACCTTCCCATCCAATACCTTTGACAAATCTTGTTGTCGTAGTAAAGCCTTCATCTTGATGCGACACAAACTAAAACTGTTTTGACCTTCGAATTTATCCACTTCAAACTTTGTCATAGCCATCCCTCCAAATCTCGCACATAACAACGCTCTAATACCAGTTTGTTGGGATAAACCGGTTATCAAATGCTAAATTTGAAGTATCGCAGCGGAAATAAACAAAAGAAAATAACGACAATCACACACAGAATATCAAGATTTAAGTGGTTCAGCTTAATGCGAGCCTACGTCCACTGGCGGGGTCGGTCTCAATGAATTCACTATCAACAAAGATGGAATATAGGAGATTAATCACAAAAAAGTTCTTAACAAAAGTTTCTCTCCCTCTCCTCTCTCTCTCTAACTGTTGCTGCCTCTCAAAATGAAAAACTCAAAACTGAGTTACAATGAACGCCGTTTTCTATTTATACTGAAATGATGGACCTTACATTTTGAACATTCGCTCGAGCGAACTGTTGAGCAAGTGTCGAGCAAACTTTTTGTATGAAGCTTAGCTCGAGCGGACTGTTGAGCAAAATGTTGAGCTAAGGTTTTTGAGCCAGGGTCGAGCCAGGTCAAGACAGGATCAAGCAATAATCAAGCCAAGCCTCAAAAAAACGCATTTTTAGTAAGAAATCAAGCTAAACTCAACAAGATCTTCGAAAGTCGAAACTAAAGGAAATGAAATTCAATTGAAAACTTTAACCTTGTTCCTGACTTCGAGTAAGAGCGAAAAAAAAAATCTCAATTTATAAGAAACTCTCATACAACTGAATCTAGAACACAAATACCCAAAATTTAAATGGACCAAAGCCTCGAGTTCTCGGTCATATATCCAACAGATATTCCAAATAAGCAAATGGGTATTGAAAAAAAAAATAGGAAATCTCAACTTCCCGGTTCGTATATCCAAACAAACATTAAAAATTCAACAGAGTGAAAGGCACACGATTATCCTCAAACGCATATGCATATTTAAGGATATCCAGACGGGAGGAAGGGTACCTTTTTTGGTCATCATGGCGGCGACAGACAAAGAAAGAAGTATGGAAGCGGCATGAGGAAGGGGTATTAGATGAAGGAGTATAGGTTTGATTGCATCTCCTGCATAGTTTCTTCTCCTGCTGTATCTCGCTCTGTTTCTCCATTGCCCTTCGTATGTGTGCGAACGTGTTCCCACTGTACGTAGTTTTTGTATTCTTATTTCCTGAAAAGGAGAGAAAATAAAAAGCATTTCTCTTATAATTATTATTATTTAGACTCGTCAAGTAAATAGAATACAAAATAGTAAATGAAATTATAATTCATATCATAGTTTAAATATAAAAAGAGCTAGCTTATAAAAAAAATATATAAAAAGAGCTTATCACATAGAGTTATAAAAAATAATTAAAAGTACCAACAATTTTGGCACACTGCATGTGGTGTATCCATTTTCTCTCCCGGATTTCCAATCATTTCTATAAAAAAAAATTACATAAATTGACATGATAAATACTACATTTGCAAAGAAATCTCATAAAAATAAATTTATAGATTGATATGAGTCGGGCTACTCTGCCGTCAAGAGTAGTCTGCTTAAGTTGACCGCTTGTTACTTTTTGATTTTTTTTTTTCGTTTTTCTTCTTACATTTTTTTAATATATTTAAATATTTTTAAAAATAAAAGCAGTACAACTCGGGAGGTAAAGTAGTTTTTTCCAATTGATATAACTTCATATATATGTTATATCTACTTAAAGTAATTTTACAATTTAATATACCACATCAAATCATGATAATTTGTAAATTTAATTTTATCAAATCTTTTTTGTAGCTAAAACATTTTTAATCGGGATAACTCTTTTTGTTTTAAAGTAAACATAGACTTATTATATCAACTCGTGAACTTTCTTGATACAAACTAAAGAGTTTGTTTAACTCCCCCTTTAATAGCTTTTCAATGGTTAATCAATTAATACACAATCTAACATCTCTTAAAACTTCTATTATATTAACAATGTTTTGTTTGATAAAAACATATAGCTATAGTCTATAGATGTATTATTCGTTACAATTAAATTATATATTTTTTTAGAAAAAAATAAATCAGACGTATTATATTACCTTCTTTTAATAAGAGGGTTGAGATATGAAAACTCGATTCCTCATAATTTTTTATGAAAGAGGGGGGAAGATGGCAATCTTCTATGTTATTATTATTATTATTATTAGCACATAAATCTTTAATTGTATAACATTCACTACTTGTTAAACTCAGTTGAGTCTATCTTAGGAATTTTGCAGGAAACTAGATAGATTGATAGTGGGGTGAAAATTATATTTTCTCAAAAAATAAAATTAAGTTTCATTGACAAAATACAAAAGTTGCTATGCATATATACACCTATAAAAGTTACTGGTAGAAAAAAGTAACAAAATAATAACTTAAAATAACAAAATATGATATATCACAAAACTATATTAAAATTTCACGTCCTTCATTGTCCTCTAATAATTTCTAGTCCACCACCAAACCAAATCAAGGGGATCTTAATAACACTCTTCACTAATGAACTTTTTTCATTTTTATGAAATTACAGTCTCAAAACTAAGGCTCTAACTGAGTTTTTTGAAGACTAATTGAGCTGAACCCAACTAAGAGGTGAGCTTGGCCGCCGAGACTTAGTTAAGACCAGCTTTGATAAGCATGGTTTAAATGTCTGCCTATATCAGAAAGCCATGCATCAAGATCGACAAATACATGCACGAAGACGACTGAAACAAATTAATTTAAGATTTTTGACTGTGCACATAATATTCAAATCTTTTGTAAAACAAATAGATTCTTCATCCTTCCAAGCCCAAAATGCTGTCAAGAGAAGAGCCCTAGATGATTATTTATGATTATTTACTCAACACTAATAGATAAGAATATATGATAGGCGTGCATTTGGGCATGGAAATATGACCCATTATTCACCACAGAAACTCAACTAAGCCTGCAAAAAACTTGCATACTTGGCACCCAGGAAAAGCCTTTGAATGCAGAGTAGGGCATTTTTGGTAACCTCTTCATTCCCATGGATCATCAGTTTCATCACCCTTTCCTTGGCCTTGAGGTCCATCACAATGATACACCCAGCTGGATGGTGCTGGATGAACTGTGACAGATCAAAACAAGCAACAGCTACAGCCCTTGGATCGCTGGATGTATCCAAAATTGTAAGGAGGACCCTCAAAACCTGTAACATACAATATATATCAGTACTACAAAATTTTCGTGTTGAGAAATGCTTCCTCCACAAAGAGATTTCATAAAAGTAAATTCACAAACTAATGTGACTTTATATGGTATGTCAGATTGTAAAGATCTTTTTACTGTAAAGAATATCTGATGTATCACATCAAGCTACGTCGGTTTGTGAGATCTCTTTATGGAGCATTCTCTTTGGCATGATATTGGAGAGTTGTTAAACTAAGAACACAATCATAAAACAAAATTTCTAGCCCAAAAAAGTATGGTGTGGCACTAGAAAATACCCCATTAGGACCAGTCATTGTTAGGGCTCCCCATTGTCACTTATATAGTTTAACTCCATCTAGTATACAACCAATGTGGCAATTGGTGCACATCTATACAACTTCTTCACAATCCAAGCCAATTCAATTTGAGGTATCAAATCCTCCACACTTAAATCTCTGAGGTCCTCATCAGGACCAAAGTTGAACATTGCGATCCAACCTAATATTTCCCAAGGTTGTCATCGTACAACCTCATGCTTCTAAATACATGAAATAAATTGTTTTACCAATTTGTATGAGGGGTGATTTTCAGTAGATTCAGTTGCTAAAATTACGGTAGTGATGATCGGAAGTTACTTTTAATAACGATCTATAATTGTATTTCCTATTCCTTTTTTGAATTCTTTTTTAATGGTGTTGAAATGGTGAAAAGCAAAGCATACTTTATCCATAACAAGTTTTTTGTGTTTTTTTGTAACCCCTAGGGGTTGGCTCAAGTGGTAAAGGCCTTGGGCTTGGGGGTATGCTCCCCCTAGGTCTAAGGTTCAAATCCCCTTTAGTGCAAACAATCTCTAAGGGCCATCGGACTGGGGATTTTCCCCTTGAATTACTCAAGGTACACTTGCGAGAAACTCCTTGCTGAGAGTCTGTGCACCCCCGGGATTAGTCGGGGCGTCGTTCCTGGACATCCGGTGCCAATAAAAAAAAAACAAGTTTTTTGTGTATTTTTTCTGACATATCTTTTCTGATATTGGTACAACGCAGAGGTTCAAGAAGGGTTTCAATAGCCACTGATAAAAAGAAACAGAGAGATCTGTTTCAGTTTCAGTTGAATAATTTGGATGGTAAAATATACTGGATGGATATGGAAAAAGCAAAATTATCAGTAGCATAATTGGTAAACATACCAGGAAATCATTCTCTTCAAATCTCGTCATATTATCACGCCAAAAAGAGGGATCTTTGTGCACAGGAGACCAGTCAAGATGACCAAGGAGGACTTCTTGCTTGTACAAATCAAAAGAACTTAATTTCTTGATGCTTTCCTTCAGACCTTCCTCCAGTTGATCCAGAGCCTCCAACAGATCCTATGTAACTTTGAAATAATTAGAAGAAAACATTATCATAGTAACATCTTTGTCTTTAAGATTACTTGGCAATAAGGCACATATGCTGAGAGTCTGAGACACATCTAACACAATAGATACCCAAATGTACCATAGTATCAGAGTGCATAGCACAATATATTTAGATATGACTAAATGGAGAAAAATTAATTGATTAGGTCGATAACAATAGTAATCAAGTTTAGCAGTGGTGCAGCACAATGCAGAAATCGAAATAACCATTGGTAACCGATACAGAAAGCATCATAAGTTTGGATTATCCAATTGAGTTACCATATTGACAGAAGGGACAACATGATTCAGATTTCCCACATTTTCACATTTGATCATGGTAGCATCCAAAATTTCATGTTCAAGTCCTAAAAAGGTCAATCCTATATTTTGCTTTATAGCATTAAAGCTGGACAAAAGTGACTACAATCCGACTTTTCTGTGATAAGTACCATTCAAATTAGATTTAGGTACAGAATCTTGGCAACCCAATATTGAAACGTTACATGAGAAAGAATACTAGATGTGAGGATGTCCAAATGAATGACAAGTAAAACAAGAATAGATCAAATCAGAACAAGTATACAATTGTAAGGCACTACTGGTAGCATATTTTGAGGGTAAAATTGAAAAAAAAAAAAAATCTCTAAATTGACATGGTCATGTGCAACAAGAACCAATGACCGTGCCAGCGAAAAGTAAGTGATTTGAGTCAAGTTGTGCACCAGATTCAAAGGACGTGCCATAAAGAATGAAGGTTTATAAGGGGTGAAGAAAATATTATTCCATGTTTCACAAAAAAATTACCCTATAGAAAGCTCAATAGTAAAACGAGGAATATTCTAGTTGAAGCAAGGTACAGGGCATATTAGCTAGGTCTAGGTAAAGTTCAATTGAAGACAACCACCAACAGAGAAACTCAGATGCATGCATGATGTAGACTAATAATCATTGATATCTTCAAGGCTTACCCTATAGCTCCATTCTACTGAGTATAGAATGGAACTCCATTCAAGGTTTATTTTTGTATAATCTCTTTGTGTCTGTAGCACTTCTCTTACCGAAAAATCAACAACTTAAGTATAGAAGCTTGCAATTCTCTCACCTCGTCACTCCATGCTTGGGTCTTCAAGCTTTGCACAATTTCTGGCAATCCTAGGTCTACCATTTGAGCACCAATCGTCTCTTTTGAAAGCAAGATCCTTAGGGTTAAGACAACAACTCTGACAACCTAGCAATAAATGGAGTGCCCAACACATTCAAATCAGATATATAATGTTCTTTTCCAGTTAGTAGATAAAATGCAACTAGAAGCTAATTTTTTTTTTTTTTTTTTTTATCATTAATCATAAACTTTATTGATAATATCAACCTATCAAAACTACATATTGACAATATGAATACGCATAACCCAACTACAAGGATTGTATACAAGAGAAACACCTAATTAGAATTAGGAGGTGGTAACTAGGAGCTAAAACTACATGCATGAAATCTGCTTGCAAGAAAAGGAAGTGTACATATTGTTCCTTATGAAAGAAAATTGACACACAATAAATGAATATGATAAAGGAAAATATAGAAAAATCAGAAAAAGTAAACTGCTACCTGCTTATGCACATCAAATAGATATTGAAATGAACCCTGCAGACTGAAAACTCACCTTCTCTTTTGTGGAACTGTTAACAACCTCTATTAGTCGTGGCAGGGTTCTTGATGTAGCCAAGTACTCAACTGCAGGCTCATAGGATGAAAAAAGCCAAACACAGAGACAAGATTCATACAGGAGCTGTAACCAAGATAAGTAGTCAAGTTCAGTCAAAGTTTATTTTAGTGTTTGAATGATGAAAAACAAACTCAAATTATAATTCCATAACTCCAAGCCTGCATAACGGCAAGGACTAGGATGCACATTACTGGTTGAAAACAAAATGATACTTGTCAACCATCCAGAATATGACAAAACTTGCCAGAATCGATTGCTGTGTGGATGCCGGAGAAATCAAAGGAATGAGCAACTTCACACCATCTGCTTGAACAAACAAGGATCTCACCACCTGTTCCTTAAGTAATGTGGCAAGGCCATTGATGGCAGTAGGAACAGCACGATTAGCATGGGAAGGCTTCTTCAGCTGCATTCAGGCATCAGGACCAGGTGACAATTGCAGGATCATTAAGAGGAGAATACATCGCACAAAGTTACATATTGAAAATGACGTAACATCCCCTACTTTTATATATATCTTCATATTTCCAAACCTCCCTCTGAAATTCTTAAGTTTAAAGAAAAAGCTCTCTACTGAAATTCTTAAATCTGTACTACTAAGATCATTGTGCAAATTGATGACAGTTTTGGCAGTTTCCCATCTTCCCTTTTCTCTTTATTCTCAATTTATCAAACTTTACAGAGTATCACTTTTAGGAGGGCCTCTTGTATAGAACCTGTACACTTTTTTTCCAGAAAATATTATCTGATGTAGGACAGAAGGCCATGCAGCAAAGTCCTCAACAATTGTTCCTGATGCAGGTGTCCAGAAGAGTTACAGAATGTCCTGTCAGCAAGGACATTAAAAACCTCATCCTGATCCGAGACTTCCAGTGAGTGCCATCAGCTATCATTTTAGCATCACCGTATATCATGGAGAGTTTAAACAGACATAACCACCAACTTATTGCCTAATTTCAGCACAATCACTTTCCATACTTTTCAAGTTTCAGCACCAAATAATTATCATAATAGTTTAATCTTATTGTTCTTTCTAACTTTAGATGATTTAGATTGATTTGGTCCACATAATATTTTCTTTCTAATTTTTAGTTTGGTTTCCATGCATGGAACTACTTAGGGGTGGGAGGCAGCAGGTCACTCAACCCACATGGCCCGCTCAATCAGCCCAGCCCGCTGGCAAAATAGGGAGGCAACCCGCCTGCCCAACAGGCTGAGCGAGTGGATTATGCTAGAAAGAATGAGTAAGTGGGTGGGCGGGTTGAGACCCGTCCGCCCGCTCCCAAGTATATAAGGAAAAAAACCCTACCTTTACCCCTCATTTTTTGCCCCTTCTTCTTCTCCTCTTATTTCCGAACCTCTCCCTCTCTTGTTTGAGTTATTTCTTCCTCTGTCATCATTAGTCTCTTGAAGCTCTCTTGAGGCATAGAGACCCACAACTATGATTGTGGATCTCTCCAGGTTCACAGACCCAGGGCTATGACCATGGGTTTCTTGAGAAGTGGGTTGAGGAGCAAAGATCCACAGCCGTGGCCATGGCGGATCTCTTGAGAAGTGGGTGCAGGGCATAGGTTGTTTGATTTTATTTTTCTGAAAGTTTTTCAGTTTAGTTGGAGGGTTCCTAGATGGTTGGGTTGTGCAATCCACTGCCCATGCAGCAGATACGGATGGGCAGAGATAAGGGCGGGAATGGGGCAGGGTCGTAAAATAGCCGCCTCGCTCAGACGAGGGCAGGGGGGGAGCGGTGGAGGTGGCTACCTGCTCATCTAGGGCGGATGTCACCCTAGATCCATTGGTATGAGAAGAGCACCAATCTCTTTCAACGTGTGTTGATTTTCTTTGATTTGAAAACACAACTTTTTAATCACTTTATCCCTTTTGCTACATCAATTGGTATCAGAAGCAAGATTGGCCAAATTTGATTGCAAATGATAGACACAGGAGCAACCACTCTGATGACAAAGAGTGTGGAGTTTTAGTCCTTTGGGCAAGCATTGATGCCCAAGAATAGCGGGTTCATGTCATTGAACACATGCTGCGAGAGAAAAATCAAGCCATTGCTAGACTTGAGATAGGTGGCAACAAACATCACAATCCCAACCAAAATCACATCCCCAAAGGAGCGAATGGCCATTCGAGGGCAAAATGTGGTCCAAAACCTCAACAAAGGGATCACGTTGTGGTAGAGTTTTTTTTAGCAATGGTGAGGTGGAGAAGAATGTGGAAGCAAACACTGGAGGACATAGAGATCAAGAAGGCACCCACAACTTCCAAGCCAATATTGCTTCCTTAACCTCAACAAACACACAAGTAACTGACACTTGTCAAGGTTAATTTTCTATTTGCAAATTTTACAAGGGAGAGGTCGTTTGCGATGTAGTATAGATGGATGCATACCATGTGTTTTTGGGAAGGCCATGGCAATATGATGTGGACATCCCATACAAGGGTTGTGGTAATATTTACCAGTTTTGGTGGCATGGTGTAACGCCCTAATGGAAGGCCCAAATCACATGACCTATACTTCAAAAGGACTAGTCAATGATACAATTGGAGCCCCATTGAAATCTTATAAAGAGCAATAACTTCTCCTTCCCAAGCAATGTGGGATCCCATACATCACCTACCCTTATTCATATCTTATGGGGTATCACACATGGTTGAAAGATTGTGTTGTTATTAACAAGCATAAAGGGGTTTCTCCCAAAGAGTGAAGATGTTTCAGGAGGGCAACCTAGGAATGATGTACCTGCGCAAGAATAGGCATCCTATAAGCACTTACAACAAGTGGAAGAACCGCAAGTATGGGCTATTCCGCATAAAGAAGATCAATGGCAATGCCTACATGGTGGAACTTCATGAAGATATGCACATATCCTCTACCTTTAACATGGCAGAATTATTTGAGTAACACCTGTCGGAACATATCTATTATAAAAAGCCAACTCGAGGACGAGTTATTTTCAACCAAGAGTGATTGATTCAGGACAGAATGTTGTGTCAGCAAAGCTGTCCACAACTGGTCTTGATGCAGGTACCCAGGGGAATTACAGAATATCCTATAGCAAGGTCGTCAACAAACTCGTCCTGAAGATAGAATTCTAGAGAAGGTTGTCAGCGAGTGTGGCAGCAGGGGTGTCCTGTCACAGCAAATCTGTGAGACTTTCAACAGATACACTACAGAATTTCTTCCCTAATTTCAGCATGATCAATATCCAAGCAACTTTTTTCCAAATTTCAGCACCAAATAACTTCCATTATAATTTAAAGGACGTTTGGATGTTAGGGATTTTCATGAAGTGTAAAAATGTTCATAAATAGTTGTGAAAACTTTTTGAGAGGAGGTTTTAATAAGTTTTATAAAGGTGGTGGGACCCATTGAGAATATGTATGGATGTAAAAACTTTATAGATGAGCTTTTATGGATGTAGTAATAAATAATTTAATATTTTTTTACTTAAAAAAGAACCTAAGCCACCCCGTGGTGGCCCAGTTCAGGCCGCCTTGGGGCAGCCCAGATCCGGCTGCTTGTGGTGTCCAGACCTGCCACCCCGTGGTGGGAGGCACTACAGGGTGGCTACAGCTATCTTTTAAAAGAAATTAAGAGAATATTGTTTGGGAGATGAGATTTTGGCATTTTTGAAATTCGTGAGGAGTTTTTATTCTGTAGATGGTACTATGTTGGAAATGAAAGGATCTTTGACTGTCGAACATCTCTAACTTCAGAGGGGATTTTGGCCTCGTTTGGTTACACAGATGAGATGAGATGAAAGTTGAATAAAATATTATTAGAATATAATTTTTTAATATTATTTTTGTTTTGGGATTTGAAAAAAGTTGAATTGTTTATTGTATTTTGTGTAGAAGTTTGGGAAAGTTATAATGATTAGATGAGATGAGAAACATCCCCTAACTGTTATTTTTCAATCACTTTATCACTATATGTTTAACCTATAATATTTATGTCTCTGCACACAAATATTGTAGATTGTAATTAAACATTGTTCTTATCACCAAAGCCTAGACAAGTATTTAAATGTGATTGGAGTCTAAAAACTGCACCAGAAATCTTAAGGTTGTGTCTATCCAACATATACAACAACTACCAAGATGCTCAATATATCCAGTCTTTAGACAATTGTCCGATTCAGAGATGTAGGCATACCTGTGCAAGAAGCCATTCTACCAACCCTTTCATCACATCATCAATATTAGTGGACCTTTTCTTTGAGTTTGAGGCTTACCCATTTGCAATTATACCATGCTGGGCCTTTGGCCTAGCACTATAATCACCAAAAAGTAAAAGCCCATTTACCGGGAAAGCATGCCATAAAATAACCAGTTGATTAAGCACTATGGCTTTCAACTTAAATGGTTTCAATTTCAATTTCAGAAACCTAGCACTTCACATTACAGATAGAATCAGATTTAAGGTACCTTACTATTAAAGCAAGTATCTTACAGCTCCTCTTGTATGAACCAATTACCCTTTGAAAGCAAACTGAAAGGGAACCAAATAATGAATTCTTTTAGTTTTCATCGAACTTTGGAAATAAAAATTGAATTATGGAATGATCAAGTTGTATTTAATAAAAATAGATGACAATCAAAGCAAACAATTCCAGAAATAGGTAAGATGCCTCTTTCTCTAGTGGTAATGTACAACTTGTTCGTAACAAAACATTATACTATCCATAACTCGATAAAGAGCAATAGTTGCTTTCTGTGAAAGTTCAAAGAAGAAACAAACAAATTGTAGAAGGCAACTTGAGGCAAAAGAAAGTGATACACAATTCCAAAAAGAAGAAAAATATTGCTCCCAGCTGGTTATAAATGCCAACATAATCAGGGTCCCTATAAATAAAATATTGAAAGGCATCACAGGTATAGTCATCTAATCTGTGAATTATACAAATAAGTGAGGAGACAATAAGCATCCAAGATGTCATTATCCTTCATGTTCAACATGAAATTATACCTCCTGACATGCAATTGAATGCTCCACAACAATTGTACCTAGCATGTCTATTCATACTTTCTAACAAGATAATTCGAAAGGAATGCATGCAGTATCAGACATGAGGACGGTCAATAAAGCTGGGATTGAGCAGTTTGGAAGTATCCTTTGCACCGAAGCATCCTTCGTACAAGCAACAACGTAAACATCCAGGAAAGCTTCTTTGAGCACACTACCACCACACCACAAATATGCCAGAATCTAATCCTGGTTTCGACTCCCACTTCAAATCTAATATGGTTAGAGAAGTTCCCCCAACCTTTTCTTAAGTTCTTCCATAAGACTCATTAGGACGTCACCCACCCCACAAAGATCTATATTTATAATCTACAACTGACCTCCACAAGGCTTCTCTCTCATTCTGATATCTCCAAAGCCACTTTCCCAATAGTGCACGATTAAAATAGTGCATGATTAAATAAGAGCAAGATTGTAACTACTAATCCACCCTCGAAAATCTGAGTGCATACTATGGCCAAACTTACTACGTGAAATTTGGCCTCTTCATCTAACCCACCTCAAAGGAAGTCCTGGTGCAGGTTGAAGCTTCTCAACGCAATTAGCCACACTAGAAGGAAGCAGAAATAGAGATAATTATATAGTTAGGCTAGAAAGAGTGCTCTTGATCAGAATTAGCCTACTAGCTTTGGACAAATACATTCTCTTCTAGCCAACCAGCTGTAACTTTATCTTCTCAATAACCCCATCCCAAGATCACCGTTCTTCTCCAAAAAACCACATCTCCTCAACAAGTGTAAAAATATCACCCAATTGACATGACCATATGCATTCTCCATATCAACTTGTAAAGCATCCCAGGCTCTTCAGATCTAAGTCTACTAGCTGCTAAACCCCGCTCACTAAACTAATAGGTCTGTAATCTTTAACATTCACAACCCTCGGTTTTTTGGGTATGAGATTGATGAAGGTAGCCTTAAAACATTTTTCCAAAACTTACAATGGGCATGAAAATAATGGAACACCAGCATAAGATCTTTCATCACATCCCAAAAACTTGAAAGAAAGGCATAGAGAAACCGTTTGGGCTTGGTGCCATTTCACTTTTCAATGCTTTCACCACTATAAGAACTTCCATCTTCAAGTCGTGAAGGTTCTTATAAATTGAATTACATATCAATTAAAGATGGGATTAGGGGTTGGCTCAAGTGGCAAAGGCCTTGGGCTTGGGGGTATGCTTCTCCCAGGTCTAAGGTTCAAATCCCCTTGGGTGCAAACAATCTCTACGGACCATCGACTGGGGGATTTTTCCCTTAAATTACACGAGGTGTACTTGCGGGAAACTCTTTGCCGAGGGCCTGTGCACCCCCAGGATTAATCGAGATGCTGTTCTGGAATCTCAGTGCCAATAAAAAAAAAATTAAAGATGGGAACCACAAAAAATTGGGAAAGGCTCTCTAGACCATGACCTGCAGTCAAGTTAAGCCAAATTTTAATGAAAATAAGATGATAAACAAAAACCTAAACTGAGAAAAAGTGTAACTTGCAACAACTAGGGACAGGCACTTCAGAATTTCCAAAGCATTTAAATGGGATTCAATCACACTTCCTCATGCTTCCACCATTGATCTCCTTTATTTTCCATGCTTTTGTTTCACTTTATATTTTGTATTCATACTTCTTAGAGTAACCTTGACCATGTGTTATATTGTCGAATTATATAGTCTCCTTAATCAAATAAGAATACTTAGATGTGCTTCTCATCATTCACGTTTCAAGATTTTAAGGAAACAAAGCATAATCTTAGCAACTCTGTGGAACTGATACCAGAAATCCTCTTTTGCCGCCTTTTTTTGCCTATTTCAAAAGTTGATGTTTATGTCACTTTAACTAAGGCTCCGTTTGGATGTTAAGAGTATATCAAATCATTTGTGAATAGTAGTGAAATAATAGTGAACTGTTTGTAAATAGCAGTGAAGTAATTTGAGAACAATTGTGTTCCCAAACAGAGCCTAAAGGTTTTAGGCTGTTAAAGTTGTTATATTTTCTATTATCTTATTACTCTTATAGCTTTAGGGTGTTATTGTAATATTTATACAAAGTCCAAAGTCTTTCTTTCACATTCTCTTTGTTTCCCTCTCCTTCTTCCCAATCTTTTCATTTTTACAATTCTACTTTTACAACTACATTTAGGCTTACAATGATCTCTCTCTCTCTCTCTCTCTCTCTCTAAGCTTGGGCCATTCTGAGAATAAAAAGAAGCTAAAATTGATAAAGGCCATTAGCAAGTGGACATATTCGCAGACTTGTATGCATGTATACATGCTCAGCAGCCTATCAAATGACATAATAAAATTTTGTTAGAACCATCACGCAAATAAGAATTATATCAAGATGTTTTGTAAGTAAAATTGGGAAATAAAAGAATGTGGATGTACTGGGATGCAAAGAATGATGAGTGCAAATTCCATTTTATTCTAGCGTCGTAAGTTGTATTAAGCTAGAGCAAGGAAAACTGGGAATTAGATTGTTTAAGGGTTGGTTTGGATTCAGAGATGATATGAGATGGTTTTAGATGAAAGATGAAAGTTGAAAAAAATATTGTTAGAATATTATTTTTAATATTATTATTGTTTTGGAATTTGAAAAAGTTGAATTAGGATTTGAAAAAGTTGAATTGTTTATTATATTTTGTGTGAGAATTTGAGAAATTTGTAATAATGAGATGAGATGAGATGAGAGACTTTCTGAATCCAAACGGGGCCTAAAGCTACAAATAAAATCTGAGAGGGAATTTGCTTTGGCATTTGAAAACTTAAAAACAAGAAGCTCAAACCAAGAAAGAAAAAGCATCTTGCAATTAAATCGGAACAAGATGCATCAATTAGATTCCATTTCAAATTATATTATTCCCAGAAAAGATTCATCAATCAGATCACTGTGTCTAAAATACACACAAGCAGAGAGAGAGAGAGAGAGAGAAGCATCAACTATTTCTTAACATCCCAAAAAATGCTTACTTATATACTTAAGAAAGGTTCATAAGTATCTTCATTGGCAAGAGAATTGTCGTGGAATAATCTTGCTCTGTTTGGGTTTGCTGTCAAAGAAAATAACAATAGATTCATTCCATTATTAATATGTACACAATAGAACACTAAAAATCTTCCAGTTACCAGTAAGCATTTCATCGATTAACGCCAGAACATATTCTTCAGTTTCCTCTTTAAAAATGTCACTAAAATGGTAACAAAAACCCGAACATAAGCTGGACCATCCTGCCACAGTTGATTCAACTTGTTAATATTATTGGAAAGAAACCAGATTCATTATTTCACTTTAATGCAGGGCACATTTCTCAACTACATTTATGTTCACACATCAAAAGTACAAACCAATGCAGCTGTAAATCAGGAACATAAGGATCGTTGGAGAACTAGATAGAAAGAGAAGGTAAAAAGGTTCAGAATACTATTAAGTAGGCAAAACCTATACCCAGATAAAAAAAACATGACAGCAATGAAACATTACATCATCTAGAAGTTGCACTCTATAACTTTCTGCGCTATTATCATAATGCCTTAGCAGCTGAAGGCATGTCCCTGTGATGAGATTAGTTGTCATGTAAGTCTCCCATGGAATGTCCCTCTCCAAAACCTAGAAAATGAAGAACACATTAATTCAAAACAAGATTTTCAGAAAATGGCAATGGAAGGATATGCTAAATGGTAATATAAGATTAACGAGTTTAAATTCTTGTTTTTTATCAATAAACAGAACTTTATTCAGCATAAAATAGACAAAGGCCCGACTATACAGGACATATACAAGAGTGTTGCCTATGCATGCTAGTTTAGCTATACAAGGAAGTCATGAAAAGACATGCCATTAAAATCAATTATAATCAATCAATGGAGTAAAGTATTGAAAAATAAACTTCTAAGCTCATCCATTAACCACTCTCGATCTTCAAAGCTTCATGCATTTCTCTCCCTCCAAATACACCACCATAGACAAATTGGGAGCATCTTCTACACTGTTGCAATCTGAGGACCCCAGATATCTCACCAAGAAGCTAGGAGGTTGATTATCTTTTTCGGCATCACCCAATTAATCCCATCCGAGCAAATTAGTCATTCCAAATGGTCTTAGCAATCTCACAATGAAGTAATAGATGATCTATGGATACTCCTCTCGTTTTGCACATACAACACCAATCCATGACTATGATGTGGCATTTCCATAGGTTGTCTATTGTGAGGATCTTCCCTAATGAGGTCGTCCATACCAAAAAAAAAATGTCTTTAGGGGTCCTTTTGTCTTCTAGATACTCTTTTCCATGGATTTATATTATGCGTGGTCATGGCATGATAGTAGGAGCGGATTGTGAACTTTCCTTTCTTAGAAGGGCATCAAAAGATCTTGACTTCAGCTCCCCTCATTATATGGGTGGAGTACACTAGATCATAGAACTTTGAGAAAGTGTCAACTTCGTAATCTTGTGCATCTCTAAAGAATGTAACGATCCATTGGGGAGTACCATTAGATAGGATTAAGAGGTCCGCAATTGAGGCTTCTTTCATTCTTGCTACGTCATAGAATTCTGGATAAGCTTCCTAGAGTGTTGTATTGCCACACCATACATCATGCCAAAATTTAATTTTAGACCCGTCACCCACCTCAATACAGATATTTCTTGAATATGTGTCCCATCCTTTTCATGCGTTTCCATAGCCCCATCCCATATGGCCCACTTACCTCATTTGAATACCATCCTCCCTATGGTTCACCAAACTTCGATTCTATGACAGCTCCATAATGTTCCCCGTTCATTGTGGTGTCTCCATAGCTATTTGCCAAGCAATGCTTTGTTAAAAGTTTGCAAGTTCCAAGTTTAAATTCTTGTATTGCAAGGAATTATGGGTGTAACATGACATGGGATTAAATGATCCACAATCTTAAATCAAGAAAAAGATTCCAAGGGTAGACCAATTGAGAAAAATTTAAACAATACCTCCAGTGTCAATGAAGGAATATTGGTTTTTCAAGGAATTAGTTGTGAAGTAAATTGAGGACTGATTAACTCACTCTCCACTTTTCTTTTTCTTTTCCGTAAGATCTCATTCAAAACAGATTATTCTTCACACATACAATGTCTACCAGAGACATTATATTTTCCTAATTTCCTTTCTATTCTATCAATGTTATGAAAAGCACAAAAGGCTGCAACCCAAGTACACTCTATCTATACAAGAGAAAGCACCCGACTAGGCTGCTTTCACAAAAAAATGAAAGAAACCTCACATAAGATGTCAGCCATTATGCTTCCATCAGTTGGTCAATGATATCTCCCCTCATCTTCCTGTGTTTTAGGGGTCAAAAAATTACTCGTATTTAATCAAGCATTTCCGAGCAAATGGTTGTGGTGCTATGTATTGGAAAGAGAGAGTACTATGGGAATTGGAGGTGGAAAATATGTATGCGAGCATGGGGGCAAATGGTGTTCTAATGCAATCAATGGACCTTTTGGAGTAGGGCTATGGAACATTTGCCAAGGGTGGGGTGAATTTTCTTGGTCAATCAGAAATGAGGTGCATTCTCTTGTATACTTCCTGTGTATTTGGGCTTATGCCTATTTTCGTATTAATAAAATTTCTTTTACTTGGCATAAAAAAAATGAGGTGGGGGATGGATGTAGATTTAGCTTTTGACATGATGTGTGGTGTGGAGATCATACTTTAAAGGAATTTTATCAAGAACTGATCAGAGTCATATCTTGCAGAGAGACATCAGAGGCTGAACTTTTCCAGATTACAAATGGCAGTCCACAATGGAGCAAATACTTAATTAGATTAATGCAGCATTGGGAAGTGGAATTGGTCTCTTTGCTCCTCAACCTCCTGCGTTCACTGAGGATGCGGGAAAACCATGAGGATAAAATGGGTTGAATGGGTTGGATTCATTCCAGAAGAAGGCAGTTTATGGTCAGAAAAGCATATGGCAAAATAAGGTGCTCTCAAAAGTGGCATTATTGTATGAATAACGGCTGTAAGAAAAATTTTAACTATGAATAATCTCAGGAGGAGACTTATAATACATGCAAGAAGTATGGAAAAAGCATTGACCACTTGTTGTTTCATAGCGAAGTAGCTAGTGCCTAGGTTGAGAACTTCCACTGCCTTGGAATAGATTATAGAATGGGTGATGCCACTACGAGTGGTGGAGTTGATGGTAGCTTGGGGAGGTAAACTGGATGGAACATGTGTAAATGCTGGGAGGATGGCTCCTTTGTGCTAACTGTTGTGTATTTGGATGGACTAATGCCCGCAACTTTGTAGTTTTGAGAGAATATTGTAAGAGTTAAAAGCTTATATATTCTTAAATCTTTGTATGAGTGGACTACAGCCAGTGACAATACCCGCTTTGCATCTTTTTACATTTTTTCAATTCTTGCTCTCTTCCCCTTCCTTACACAAGGTGTTCCCTTATGTATATTCCCGGTTGCCTTGGGTTGTGGCCCTTACGCTTTTTAATAAATTGTGGTAATTTTTATAAGCAAAAAGATATCAACCCTTTATGCATATAATTACATTAGTACCTGAGAGTAAATGAGTCTTGCACAGATTGCCAGGATAAAATGTCAGACTGCTACAGTCACTACCATTTAGGGCCCGTTTGTTTTCAGAGATGAGATGAGATTAAAGTTAAAAAGTTGAATAAAATAATGTTAGAATATATTTTTTAATATTATTTTTGTTTTGGAATTTGAAAAAGTTGAATTTTTTATTTTATTTTTTGTAGGGATTTGAGAAAGTTGTAATAATGAGGTGAGATGAGATGAGATGTTTTTCGAAAACAAACAAGGCCTAGTTCAAGTGTCAGACACATGACACATCCACCGTATATTTTCTCATCTACATGTATATTGACACTGTTTACCATCCTTTTTTCCTTTCAATTCTTCATTGGGAAAAATTTTGCATATAACCAAATTTTAAACAATAACCGGTTACTGCAATAACAAAAGTTTAGCCAGTGGGAATTCTTACATAAATGTGAAAGTTGAACTAGTGTGTCAATTTCTAAAATTCCCATATTTCTCAGAGTAAAAACACCTCTCTTCATGAGAAATTTATTAACCAGTGTCCAGCAAATCACCTTCCACTTTTCACAATCAGAAATTTGGCTTATTTAGAAGCGACAGGAAACCTAAAACTATAGAACTGCCGTCTTATATCTTTCCACTAAATCCATTCCAGTTGAGCACTAAAAATTATGCAATCCATGATCCAGAAATTTGCACGTTGATATTAAAAAAAGAACAACTGCAAAACAATTGAATCCAACTTCAAAACAAACCAGAAAAGAAACTAAAATATACATATAAGAAAGAAAAAAGAAAAAGAAAAAAGAGGACTGGATCACCAACCTGTTCCGTGGTTAGCTCGGCATGGTCCATGGATACTGAATTTGAAACTACACCAGACTTTCACAATTACAACACCTAAAATCAATAAATAAATTAATATTTTAGTAAAACAGAACCCCAAACAAAGCGCCTGTCAAGAAAGTTAGAGAAAACATGGATAAAAAATGAAACCTAGATAAAAACGAAAAGTTTAGCGATAAGATAAAACTTTTGGGAGGAAAACTTAGCACCCACTCTGCATGGAGCAAGCGGAAATGTGATCCAAAATCCTCCCAGAGGCAATGTCCTACCATTAATTTCTAGAAATTCGTTGAAGATTTTAGAGTGAGAGATGGGGACCGATAATTTACCTCAGAGAGAGAGAGAGTGATAGAGTTTTGAGAAGATGAATGTTTGATTCTCATTAATTTACAAAAATAATAGTGTTTAAATACACGGCTGTACAGACTCGTTGTAGGCAAAATAGCAAGCGGCTGGTATGCACGCTGCTGTACAGAGAATATTTGCAGAGTTTGTCACAACAGATGCCAAGCCAGAGCACTACACAACAATGACGCCTTGTCAGAGCACTACATAATATTTTCATCATAACAGAATCAGCACACAGCCAACCTAGTACTCTACGTGACTTCTGAACCTTCTGGAAGTTTGGATGCTGAGATGAAATTTGATGGATGAGTCATTTTTGAGCTGGAGGTGAGAGTGGTCTGCTTAATACGCCCCCGCGAGCCGATCAGTGTATCAACAACTGTGAAGCTTGTTCGTAACTGGTGAAACCGAGATAAAACTATTGGATTTGTGAGAATGTCAGCTAATTGCTCATTTGATGGAAGAAAAGCAATCTGGAGGCTTTTTGCAGCTACACGATCACGAACAAAATGGAAATATATTTCTATGTGTTTGGTGCGGGAATGAAGTACGGGATTGACGGAAAGATACGTTGCACCAAGATTATCACACCAAAGTAATGGGGGTTTGGGAAGAAAAACATGAAGCTCTTTGAGGAGGAATTGAATCCGAATCAGTTCGGCTATTGTGTTTGTAAGAGACTTATATTCAGCCTCGGTACTTGAGCAAGCAACAGTTCGTTGCTTGCGAGAGCTCCAAGAAATCAGATTTCGACCAATAAAAATATAATAGCCACTGGTAGAGCGACGATCATCTGGGCAACCTGCCCAATTTGCGTCTGAAAATGCTTGAAGCTAGAGAGTTGAGGATTTATGAATGAGGAGTCCGAAATTTATTGTTTGCTTGAGATATCGAAGAAGTCGTTTGACTGCTTGCCAATGAGAGTGTTTCGGATTGTGAATGAATTGACAAATTTTATTGACCGAGAAGGCAATATCAGGACGAGTCAAAGAGAGATATTGGAGATCTCCAACAACACTTCTATAAAGTGTTGGATTAGAGAAAGAAGGTGTATTTGAAAGGGAAAGATGACTTGAAACTGCTATTGGAGAAGTCACCCCGTTGGCAGTAAGCATGTTAGTCCTGGATAGGATGTCATGAATATATTTCCTTTGTGATAGATGAATCCCATCAGACAAATAAGTGATTTCAATTCCAAGAAAATAAAACAATTTGCTTAAGTCTTTAATGGGAAAAACTGAAGCAAGGAAAGCAATAAGATGATCAATTTGTGAGGGATGAGAGCTGGTGACAATTATGTCATCAACATAGATTAAAACAAAAATTGTAATGGACTAAGAAAAATAAACAAACAAAGATGGGTTTGATTTTGATGAAGTAAAACCATATTGACATAAACATGAACTGAGCTGTGCAAACCAAGCTCTAGGAGCTTACTTAAGGCCATAGATAGCCTTCCGTAAGCAACAAACATACTCTGGGTGGTCAGGGTGAATGAAACCTATGGGTTGAGCCATATACACGGTTTCAGTGAGGTCTCCATGAAGAAAGGCATTTTGAATGTCTAATTGACGGAGTGGCCAACCATGGGAGACAGCTAGGGACAGCACAAGCCAAATGGTTGTGGGTTTTACAACAGGACTAAAAGTTTCAGAATAATCAATACCTTCCTTTTGGTGAAACCCTTTGGCAACGAGTCGTGCCTTCCGTCGTTCTATGGTGTCGTCGGCTCTGTGCTTCGTGCGAAATACCCACCTGCAACCAACGATGTCAGAGGAGGGGGGAGGGGGAACAAGAGTCTAAGTTTGACTTTGAATAAGTGCCTGAAATTCGAAAGGATATGGCATTACGCCATTCTAGAAAATGGGCAGCAACAGTGTACGATGTTGGTTCATATGGAATTTCAAGGGAGGTGCTAAGACATTGACGAGTGGGTGGGTAAGGTATAAGGCCATCTGTGAAATTTTTGGGTCTGGAAGAGTTGGTTTTGGATCTGGTAATAATGGGTGATCTCGGTGGAGGAAGGGAAAGTGTAGAGGAAGTTTCGGGAGGATGATTTGTCGAGGAAGGCGGGTCTGAGGAATGAGTGGGTGAAGAAGAAAGTGTTGGAGATGAGCTTGGTAGAGGGGCTGGACTTAGTTGAGAGGAAGTTGGGCTTGGAGAATTGAGTGAGGGTCGTGGGCCAAGAATAGATGGTAAGTAAGTGGGTGAATGAGTTGTTCTGTGAGAGTTGAGTGTGGGCCGTATTAGACTGAGATGAAAGAGGGAAAGAGTTTTCGTTGAAGATGACATCCCGGGAGATGTATATGCGATCTGATGAGAGGTCTAGGCATTTCTATCCTTTGTGCATAGGACTGTAGCCGAGGAAAAGACATCGAGTAGATCGAAAATGAATTTTGTGATTGTTAATGGCCGAAGATTGGGCCAACACTCAGAACCGAAAATTTTGAGGGAAAAATAATCTGGTTCATGATTGTAAAGAAGGAGATGAGGTGATTTATTTTTAAGATTGGGAGTGGGAACAAAATTAATTAAATAGGCAGCGGTTTGAAAAGCATCCGTTCAAAATTTGTAAGGTAATGATGCCGTTGCTAAGAGTGTAAGGCCAGTTTCAACGATGTGACAATGTTCCTCTCAACGACACCATTTTGTTGGTGAATATGAGGACATGATAGACGATGCATGATTCCTTGAGAATTGAGTGCATGGGTTAGGGGGCGAAATTCGCCACCCCAATCACTTTGAACAATTTTGATTTTAGTGTTTAGAAGACGTTCAACGTATTTTTGAAAAATAAGAAAAGTGGAGGTGGCATCACCTTTAGACGCAAGTGGATAAAACCACGTAAAACGACTATAATCATCAACACATGAAATGTAATACCGAAAACCATCTCTTGATATATAAGGGGATGGTCCCCAAAAATCAACATAAATTAAGTGCAAAGGTCTTGGAGACCTATGAACATAATTTTTAAAAGATAATTGCCGACACTTGGCAAGAGGACAACTAGTGCAAAAAAAGTTGGATTGAGAGGGGAGAAATGGCAAGCACTTGGTCTTCAAAATATGTGAAACAAGCCGAAGGGAAGGATGGCCAAGACGGTGATGCCAGTGAGCTACGGTAGTCCTTTCTCCAACAAGAGCAACAGGTTTAGACTTGAGAGGAGTTGGAGATGGAAAAACATATAGGCCATTATGTGTTGGGCCTTTGAGTAGAGGAGTTCCCGTCCGCTTGTCCTTCACAAGGAAAAAAGAGTCATGGAACTCGAAAAATACAGAGTTGTCACAGCAAAATTGATTCACAGAGATAAAATTTTTTGTAATTTGAGGAACATGAAGCAGATTTTGAAGAAGAAATTTGGAGTTAGAAGTTAAGAACTGAGAATCACCAAAATGGGTCACAGAAAGAGCATTTCCACCGCCAACTTTAATGTGTTCATCACCTGAGTAGGGCTCTGCTGAGATGTTGAGATTTTGCATGTCAGAAGTGAGATGGTTTGTTGCAGCGGAATCAGGATACCATTGTTTATCAGTGAAGGACTGTGCACTGGTATAGTGGACAGAGAAAGATTTTTGAGGTTCAAACTGGTATGCTTGATCGAACCTGTGGTAGCATTGCAGTGCAACATGCCCAACTTTGTTGCACACTTGACAAGTGGGTTTGTTAGGAGATTTAGGAGATTGTTGAAAGGAATTAAACAAACGGCCTTGTGGCGCCCTCGATCCCCACGTGTTATTTTTGTGGAGTTCGTGACACCGAGATGTTGACCACACGGATCACGCACCCCAAAAGACCAGTGCTCAAAGTGTGTACAAAATGCAATAAGTGTATAAAATAATATTCGCAGCAGAGAAATAAAAAGGTCTTTCTTTATTAAGTACCATAATTTGTTCAAAAACAGTAAAATAACTTTACAAGAATTATACAGTCATCCGACAGATAAATTAAAGACAGGAAATAACATAAGGGAAACAAATCCCATAACGCTGAACAATATCTCAACTCAGACCTCCGGTGGAGCTGATCCCTCGGGTTCATACTCGGGCTTTACGTCAGACTCTACGGCACTATAAGACGGAACCGTAGGGTAAAACACCACAATAAGATTATGACATCTCAGCAAGTAATTAATCAAAACAACATCCAAGAAATTTAAAACATATTAATATATTCACGCGTCCCCATATGGACAAATATTGCAGAAAATGAAATCACATTATTTTTTCCAAAACTACCCTTTTAATACTCATGCCTAAAATCTCAATTTTGGCCCAATCATAATTATTACAAAATTACGCATGCACCACGGTCTCCCTTATGGACCGTGCGCACACCCTGGCTCTTATCGTTACATCATGAGTAACGTCCGTGCATGAGACTTCGTAACAAGCGATGCTCAGTTCTGCACCCAGCGCGTACATGGCCAAGCATCCTCTAACCTCGCTAGCCAAAAGGTCACGGAATCAGTACGAGAGCGTTACCGTCTCGTCCGTTTCCGTCGTCGCCCTGCGACAACTCAGGGGACGTCACGTCAGTCTGTTACGCTCCCGAGTGACCAGAGGAGCTCCACTAAGATAATGCCCCATCTCGGCTTGGGGTCGTGATACACACGCACCCACATAATTCAGTCTCAATTCCAACAGATAACGTGACATCACAACACAATTTATTAAAAACGATAAATATGCATTTCAACAGTTTATTGGAATACATTTAAATATCTCATTTACAAATTCTCAATAATTACCAAAATACAGTTTACAACCAACTACACGCGTAATCCCAACCTCTAATCCGGCCCAAGGCCCAAAACCAACACCAATTACAATTACAACCCAACACTTCAACGACCTAAGGCCTAATTTCCAACAAACCAACAGTTTACAAGTAAAACAGTTATAAAGCCAATTTAAATTATTTGAGTCACAATGGAAAATTACATACACGAAGATGGAAAATTTTCTGGAAGATCAAGAGAAATGGGCGTTGCTCAAAGCGGCGGCATAACGGCGGAGCAGTGCAAAAAAAAAAAAAGGGTTTTATCACACGGGTTGGCTAACTTACAAACATGTGGAAAATTCAACTCACTACAAATCAGTAATTTCACCAAGGAAACCGAGTGAAATACACAATTTTAGAACCAAAATAGAGCTCGGCAAAGCTTCAAGCTCTCGAATTTAACAACCAAAATACAGAACAAAATACAAAACACCAAGAGATGAAAATGGCTTGAATGAGAGAAAGAGGATGAGGATCTCGGAAGAATTAATTTGCTGAAGCCGTGGCCTATATATAGGCCAAGTGTGGCGGTTTGAAGCGCTGTGTGTCGCACGGGTAGAAGAAGGGTGAAAACGGCTGCAAGCCGTGAAGGAGAAGGAGGCTAAAGTGCGGACGTGTGGCACGGCAGCTGGACAACAGCTCTTCGAGTTCATCTGCCTCGATGACCTTGACAACCACCTCGATAGTTACTTCGACCACCACGTGAGGAAGAGACAGTGGTGATGTTTGCAGAGGGCTGAGGAAGATGACCTTGCTGGATAGAAGTAAGAGAAACGCGACTTTCAAATGTAAGGAGAAGATTGAAGAGCTCAGCAGATGTGATAGGGGTTGGACGGGTAGAAACAGCAATGACAAAGGCTTCAAACTCAGAATTTAGACCATTGAAGATGTAGGAAACCACTTTAAAATCTCTTAGTGGTTCACCGGCAGAAGTCATGGTATCGGAAAGGAGACACACTTTTTGATAGTAATCAGTAACTGAGAGAGAGCCTTTTTTTAGGTTGGTTAGTTGATGGCGTATTTGAAAAATTTTGGCTTGAGATTGAGAAGTGAACATGGTTTCAAGATTGATCCAACGTTCACGAGATGTGCGAGAAGCAACGGTTTGAGCAAGAATAGGTTCGGTGAGAGATGAAAGTAGGGCACTGAGGAGCATCTGATCTGTGCGACGCCACTGGAGGTAAGCTGGGTTTGTTGGGGGTGGGGAAGAAAGTGACGATGAGGGAGAAGAGGTTGGAAGTACCGAAGGTGGAGGTGGAGAGGAGCCCACAATGAAGTGGTAGAGTTCTTGGCCATGGAGATAGGGGATGATTTGGGCTCGCCAAAGGAGGTAATTGTCTGAGCTTAACTTAATGGAAACAAGATGAGAGAAATTGTTGGGATGATGGAGGGTGGGGGAATAATTTTTTTCGGAGGTACCCATGGAGGACGTTAGTCGTTTTTTTGCTCTGGTACCGTGATAGAGTTTTGAGAAGATGAATGTTTGATTCTCATTAATTTACAAAAATAATACAAGTGGTGTTTAAATATACGGCTGTACAGAATCGTTGTAGGCAAAATAGCAAGCGGCTGGTATGCACGCTGCTGTACAGAGAATATTTGCAGAGTTTGTTACAATAGACGCCAAGCCAGAGCAGTACACAACAATGACACCTTGCCAGAGCACTACACAATATTTTCGTGAATCAGCACATAGCCAACCTAGTACTCTACGTGACTCCTGAACCTTCTGGAAGCTTGGCTGCTGAGATGGAATTTGATGGATGAGTCATCTTTGAGCTGGAGGTGAGAGTGGTCTGCTTAATAGAGAGTGATGGTTTTTCCGAAACCGTGAAGAGCTCTAGACAGAAATAGACGGAAAGAAGGAGAAGGACGATATGGTACTATTTTCTAGCAATTTCGTAAGTTTTGGTGGCATTGTAGCACTGAGTGAGCGACACGTTTCACACGTCTAGTTGATTCTCCTTCTGAGTACATAGAGACGAGGCCATATTAGCCAGAGAGGCAGATGGGAAACTTTAAACCACGTAGATGAATTGACTAGCCGACAAATAATGTGATTGCCAAAGCGACAAAAAATATTAGATACGGTTTGGTTATAATGATAAATATGTAGATAGTAATGCGACAATTTGTGAATATGTAATACACTAAAAATTGTAACGTAAATGGTTAGGTTTTCTGTGGATGATTGTAATGGATTTGCTCACTTAGAGAGTGAGTACCTCCATAAAGAAGAAAGTAGAGAGATGGAAGGAGAAGAAGAAATAACAATTTTCATTAAGATTCACTATAATGAACGTGCACAGGACACTGCCCTCTAGTAGGGTCAGAACACCATGGAATAACCAACTTGATTCTCTTCTACAACATCTACTCATCAACAGACTATCGATTGAAATAAAAGAACTATGCTCTCGACCCATTGGACTGACTTGAACAAATACCGGACTCACAATTTATTAGATCAAACTAATGACTCTAGACTAAGGACTCTTAAGACGACCCATAAGTAAAGACCATAACTTGGCCTAGCCCACAAACCAACGAATAACCCTAGCATTATCAAACCTCCCAGCCCTTCTTCATTCCCATCCTCCAGCCCTAGCGTTGACGGAAGTGTGACAGAGCTCCTCTCTTCACAGCACCTTGCCCACAAGGTGTAGGAAGGTGGTCTTCAACTGCCCACATGGCTCCCAAATGGCGAAGTCAACATGTTTTCCTTGATATTGAACTAGGAACTCCGTTAAAGGCTGGTTTTTGAATCTTGAACTCAGCGAGCCAAAACCTATTCTAATTTTGGTTTGAGGACCCTGGCAGTGTCTATGGGTGGCAATGTGGGCAGATACAAATGTGTCGTTGGCCTAGTTTTTTCTTCAACTGTGATACTTGGAACACTAGGTGTATGGTGGTCGTGGCCGGCAACTGGAGCTTGTAGGCCACAAATCCAATCCTCTGGACGATCGGAAATGGCCATAGAACGTGAGATCTAGCTCCAAACTCTTTCAATGACCTACTGTAAGTTGCCGATACAGTTGGAGGCGAAGTTAAACTTGATCCCCAACCTGAAAAGTTTGTTCCTTTCTCTTTAAATCTGAGTACCTTTTCATTATATTCTGAACTTTTTGAAGATTGTGTTTGAGAATCTTTAACATGTGATCCTGTGACTATTAATGCCTTTTCTACGGCTTCCACTCTTGAGAGACCTAGTACATAACTGGTTAGTTTAGGGGGAGGGTAGCCATACAAGGCTTGGAAGGGTGTCGATTGTGTAGAAGAGTGTTGGGTGGTGTTATACTAGCACTCGACTAGAGTAACACATTGATACCAATCCCATGGCCTATCCCCTGTGAAGCACCTTAGAAAATTTTCCACACACTTGTTCACGACCTTTGATTGCCCATCTAATTGGGGATGGTCGGCCGCAATAAATGCTAGTTGAACAATTTGTATGTTAAATAGCTCCTACCAAAAGTGACTTGTGAATGTTCTGTCTTTATCTGAGACAATAGAGTTAGGTAACCCATGTAATTTTAGGACATATTTAGTAAACAACTGCACTATGATCTTGGTAGGATATGGATGGGTTATAGGAATGAAGTGCTTGTACTTAGTCAACTTGTTCACGACAACCCATGAACTGTTAAAGCCATGGGAAGGGGGTAAGCCTCATATAAAATCCATAGAAATCTCAGTTCAGGGTTATGATGGAATGGGGAGTGGCTGTAGCAAGCCACTAGGTCTGGTTTGATTAGTTTTAACGCTTTGTCATACCTCACAGTTTCGAATGAAATGTTTCACCTTAACCTCCATCCCCTCCCAATAAAAGTCCCTTCTAAGTCTATAAAGGGTTTTATCATACCCTAAGTGTCCTCCCATGGGGCTGGTGTGTAGTAAGTGCAACAACTTCTATCTAAAAACATTGTCAGCAGCCACCAGCAATCTCTACTTGTATAAAATAAGCCCATCTCTCACTATATAGGTTGGGGGCAGCTCCCCCTTCTCAAACTTCATCAAAAACTCTTTGTACATGATTAAAAGTTGAAACAATACATGTTTTCTCCAACTATTTGTACATGATATCCATCATCTTGGTTGTCTATTAGAGATGACGCCAAGACTCTACTTTGGAGACACTCTGGGGCATGTATGAATAGACTTACATTAGCACATCTTGTAATGGAAGTAGGAAAAGGGGATTGCCAATAGTATAAATAATCATCTGTGTTGCTTTAAATAAATTGTATAAAGCCTCTCCTATAGTTGGGTAGATTTCCAACAAGGAGCCAAATTCTAAACCAATAAAAGGTCCATTTCTTCGTTCTTTGCTCGGGTAGTTGTCCTTCACAGTAAGGAAGAAGAATTCACTTGGTTTTTTCCACTTAAGGGGAGAAAAAGGGGGTGGGGGGGGGGATAGAAGGTTAGGTTATGATATAAGCGTGTGTATATATATATATATATATATATATATTTGATAAGTAATAAGTTATTTTATTGATATAAAGGTAGGCATAGCCCAGATACACTAGAAGTATACATGTGAATACACCTAGTTAAGCACCAGAAACAATTATAAGAAAATCATGAAAGCTGAGACCATTCAAATTAAGAGCAATGGCCCACACAATTAAAATCTTCCAAAAAAAACTCCTAAACTCTTCCAAGTAGCGTTCATGATCCTCACACAGTCTCTCATTACGTTCATTCCAAATACACTAGAGAATACATATAGGGACCATCTTCCACACTGCTGCAATCTGTGGTGTCCCTGTGATCCCTTTCTAGCTTGCTAACAATTCAACCACCCTACCTGGCATCACCCATGCTATACCCATTCTACTGAGAAAATAAGTCCAGATATCTCGAACAAACTCACAATGTAAAAGTAGATGGTCCACCGTTTCCCCACTATTTCTGCACAATTAGCACCAGTCCGTAATAATAAGACCACGTCTTCTAAGATTATCAATGGTCATAATCTTCCCTAGAGTTGTCGTCTAGACAAAAAATGCAGCCTTTGTAGGTGCTTTAGTCCTCCATATGTTCTTCCAATGGAAATTGTGCCTTTGATGCATAGTAATAAAATCCTAAAAAGAGCATACCGAAAATTTCCCTTTCCTAGAGGGTCGCCATTCCATCATATCTTCCATAGTGGCAGCAGTAGAAATGTTGTACATCATGTTCAGAAATTCCACCAGCTCAGTCACTTCCCAATCATATGCATCCCGAGTAAGGTTGATGTTCCACTCCTGTGAACCTTGATTAATAACCCGCAAATTAGCCACCATAGCTTCTTTTTCCCGTACAATTCTGAAAATCATAAGATAAGCATCCTTCAAGGCCGTGTCTCCCAACCACACATCTTTCCAAAAGCTAATCCTACTACCATCCCCCAAATGCAACTGAATATTACTAGCAAAAGAGCACCAACCTTTTCGTATATACTTCCATAGCCCCACTCCATATGTCCCCCTACCCTATTTAGAACACCAACCCCCCTTTCACTTCCATACTTCATGTCAACCACCCATTTCCATAAAGCTCCCCTCTCATGGTTATAACGCCACAACCATTTTCCTAATAATGCCTTATTGAACGCCCTCACATTTCAGACCCCCAATCCACCGTCTCTCAAAGGAGAACATACATTTTCCCACCCTACTAAATGAAATTTAAACTCCTTTCCTAGCCCACTCCACAAAAAATCACGTTGAAGCTTCTCTATTCTAGAAGCAATACTAGCGGGGAGGAAAATAAAGATAAGTAATATGTGGGGAGATTGGATAAGGTACTACTCTTAATATGTGGGGATTTTTCTAGCACCATTTCCCAAATTGTCTTAGCTTTGACAGAAGCCCCCAACGGGAGACCAAGGTACTTCATTGGCAACGAAGAAACCCCACATCCCAAAATATTCGCCAACCCTCTAATATTGCTAACATCGCCAACTGCAACCATCTCCGTCTTGGCAAGATTAATCTTCAACTCAGATACCGCTTCAAAACAAAGTAAAATGGCCTTCAAAGATTGGATATGCCTTGCATCTGCAAACAAAAGGTGAGAAATAATGGTGGAGCCGTGGATATCTCCCACCGAGAAACCTGAAAAAAAATCCTCTTATTGCCGCCGACACCATTCAACTTAGAGCCTCCATTACTAGGATAAATAAAAAGGGTGATAGTGGGTCACCTTGTCATAGACACCGCGTGCTATTAAAGAAGCCCACAGGATCACTGTTTACCAGAACCGAGAAGCGAACCGTTGACATACAATGCCTCATCCACTTCCTCCATTTTTCCCCAAACCCACGTCTCCTCAACATATACATCAAAAAATCCCAGTTAACATGATCATATGCCTTCTCCATATCGAGTTTGCATAAAATACCTGGAGCTCCCGACTTGAACCTGTTATCCAAGCATTCATTAGCTATGAGAATCGAGTCCAAGATTTGCCTCCCTCTCACAAATGCATTTTGAGACTTAGAGATAATCTTCTCCATGATCGTGCCCATCCTATTAGCAAGAACTTTGGCAAGTATCTTGTTCACGCTGCCCACAAGACTAATCGGCCTAAAATCTTGTACCTCTCTTGTACCAGCCTTTTTAGGGACTAATATAATAAAAGTAGCATTTAAGCTTTTCTCAAATCTGCCATAAGTGAAGAATTCCTGAAAAACCAACATTATTTCCTCTCGCACCACCTCCCAACAAGTCTAAAAAAAGGTCATAGTGAATCCATTTGAGCCTGGAGCTTTATCTTTATTCATTTTTCTGATTACTTGTTGTACATCTTCCTCCTCAAATGGTCTCTCCATCCAAGCCATACTATTTTGATCAATGACCTCAAAGGCTAGACCATCTACAGTAGGCCGCCATGCATGAGATTCCGACAACAAATGTTCAAAATGCCCTGCCACATGCTCCTTAATCTCAACCTGATTTGAGGATACATCTCCATCTATGTTCAAGGACTCAATGGAGTTAAACCTCCTATGTGCATTGGCAATACTGTGAAAAAATTTTATGCTTTTATCCCCCTCCCAAAGCCATAAAGCCCTTGACTTTTGTCTTCATGAAATCTCCTCCATTAGAGTCAGTCTTTTTAATTCAAATACTACTTGACCTTTTCTGTTGTTTTCTTCCCCTCCAAGCCTTGTAACTCTTGAAACAAACTCTCTTCTGTAAGGTTACGTCGCCAACAACCTGATCATTCCAAGTCTTCAAGTCCTTCTTCAAAACTTTCAACTTTCCGGCCAATACATAACTTAGATTGCCCTCAATAAGGTATGAATTCCACCATTGCCTGACCAAGTGCACAATGCCATCCATCTTTGACTACATATTCTCAAACTTGAACGGCCTTCTACACCCTTGAATACCACTGTAGTCTAACATTACAGGAAAGTGATAAGAGCATATCCTTGGAAGCCTAGTTTGACTTACATCTGGGTATTGTAGCTCCCACGAGGGAGAAATGAGAAATTTTTCCAGTCTTGACCAAGTTTGATTATTAGACCAGTGTAATCACCTCCCATTAACGGTAAGTCCATAAGACCTACCTCGAAAATGAAATTCGAAAAATCCACCAAAGCTTGATTTTGTTGTCCCTCCCCTGATCTTTTGCTGGAAAATCTTGTCACGTTAAAATCCCCACCTATATATACACTATGGGACCTCTCACCAAGAACATAGGCCAACAAGCTCATCCCAAAACAACCTCATCTCACTATCCAAATTAGGACCATATATCCCAACAAACGCCCATAAAAAATCATCTTCAGAATTTTTAAAAGAACACTCCACCGAGTATTCTCTCACAAACTCATCACTATTCTCCACCACTCTCTTATCCCACATAATCAAAATCCCACCCAAGGCCCCTTTCGAAGGTAAATATGTCCAGCTTTCGAAGGTAAATATGTCCAGCCTACATATTGACAACTTCATATGCTCCGAATAATTCTTCTAGTGATAAGCTTCAACTTTGTTTCATGTAGGCAAGTGATGTCCACTTTCCATTGCCTTAATAAAGCTCTTATTCGCAGGCGTTTATTAACCTCGTTCAGCCCCCTAACATCCCAACACAAAATTCTAAGCTTCATCTATCAACTGTTCTAGCCCTCCCCTTGTTTCTTCCACGACTTGCACTCCCCTCCTTTCCATCAGAATTAATGGATCACGTCAACCTCTTCAGCTCCCTATCTCTTTTTGACCCTACATCATGTTTTCCTGCCTCAATGGCTATAATCAGTGCCTTAAACTGATCTTCATAGCCCTTGCACGAAATCCCCATGCAACTTTGAAGTTCCTTTACCTTTTTCAATACCCAATCATCTAAAACAGTAGGAAAAATCATACTTATTGGGGTTGGATCCACTCCTGTAGACTCCTCCCCCTTTGTTGAGCATTTGCGTGAATCAAACAACATCAACGGACCTTCCCCTTCTATATCTGATGTGCTCCCAGACTACACAGCAATAATAGCATCTGATCGAGCTCCCTCAAAAAGCATACTGTGGGCCAAATCCAAAGGCATATCTAGATGGACCTATCCTGAGAGTGACAATAGATCCAGAGGCATCCCATGGCTCACCGAGAGGTTCTGTGGCAGCCCAGATGAGGTCAAACAACCATCATCGAAAATGCTCAGTTACAGGCCTTCCTCTTTAACGATTTCCCCCACCTCCACCATCGACGGTTGCATTGCCACTGCCGAGCCACCATATGAGTTTTCGTATACTGTCACCCTATTCTGTGCCAAACCCTGCCCAAGACTCAGTCTTGGTGTAAGTGTTTCGGGCTCCTTCAGAGAACCCGAAACAACGGAAACTCAGGGAAAACTGCTTGGAAGCTACGTCACTGCCGACGACAATGCTTTCGTCGAAGCCACTACGTCCTTCGGAGACGTCAACTGAGGTTTCATCGACGTCGGTGTCATTGACCCACCCCCCGATGGGCGTGCTGTGTGTTTTGGTTTCTTCCTCCAGAAGGAGGACGCCTGTGGATTGGGCTCGGGCCTTAGAGCTGGTCCAACTCCTGCTCAATTATCCTGGGCCTTCCCTTTGGGCCCACCATCCTGACCCACTCCCTTCAGTTTCTTATTCCCTGTTTCCAGCCTACTTCCCAAGCCCAACCCCAATTATTCTTTTCCCAAAATGCAATGTATAAGTCCCTTTACTTTAAAATTCATCTCCTCCAACGAAGCCTGCATATCCCGTAATTCCTTCAAAATATTTACCTCTACTTGTCCAGACCACCTGCCACTTCCATCTTGTCTCTGATTTTTTTCCAAAACAGGAAGATCACATGCCCGTAATAGACTTGCCATATCTGACTTTCGCATGTCTCTAGTTGACTACAAAGCCTCCTTATACGACCAAGACGACGTGAAAGCTACTGCCGACGAAGACGGAAGGACTCTCCCCTTCCCACCTTCGTTGCCAACCTCCCTCAATGCCGCCGCAAGTTTTCTCCACCCCATCCCATCTCTGTCCCTAGGTATGATGATGAAGCTCCAACTTCTACCTCCGCTATATACCACCAGAGACAAATAACTGCATCGGGAATTTGAACCTTGCTGCGCAACAAAAGCTCTATTTCCTTCTCTATAAGTAGAGTAATATCCCTTACTACTACGCTTTTGACAATCCTCCAACATTCTCGAAGCCCAATGCACTGTGTCCAAACCCAACCTCAAGTTTTGCACTCCTTTCCACCCCCTCTCCGTAATAAGCACTCCACTCCCATTTGCCCGAACCTCAAACAACTTTGACTCAATTGCTAAACTTCTCACAGAAGGCATTTTCCTTCCAATAACACTCCAAACAACCTTCGTCAATCACCCACAACCACCATCCTCAACAAAATTTTAAAGAAAAAGATATTGTGTAAGGAGAGAAAAAAAAGGAGCAAAGATGATCAACACATTACATATAAGATAGCATGTATATATATATATATTATATTATAATTCAGATAGAAATTATCTGCCAAAATTATAGCTGGCTGCAACAGAGGGTCGAAAAATATGGTAGGGTCCTTAATTCATGAGAAATGATAGTTGCAGTCGTGAGTGCGCAATCGTCGCACAATTATTTTGAAAAAAAGTGAATATATACAGGACCTACATAAAAAAAATTAATTTTTTAATAGTAAACTCCACTCTTTTTCAAAATGACTATACGACACTTGTGCACTCCACGACTGCATGTAGCGTTGCTCTTAATTCATACTCAAACCAATTTGGATAGCTAGCTTGATTGAATCCTCAAAAACTTCAGCCTCCTTCCTGGATTTGGGCCGTTACTTTGTTTGATATTTTGGGCTGATTTTTCACGTGAATCCAAACATGCATGCAAGTTAGAATTATAATTATAATGTCCTGGTTATGATTTTCAATATTTCTCGTGAAATCCTCCTTTATTTTTTCAAAAAAGAAGAAAAAAAATTCTGCATTGTTCACTTATAAAACATTCGTTATAATTAAAGACCCGAGGGGCCGTAGTTGGGAAGAAAATAAATACTTATTTAATTTGTAAGACAAATATATATAATTGTATGATTTCTAGTTATAATTAATATGTTTGGTATCAATCAATTATATATGTGTAGGCAGTACTAGGCAATTAATAATTAGTCTTACTATATATATATATATATATATATATAGTTTAATTTTTTTCTGCGTTCTTCAGATCTGAAAAGTATTTAATTTCTAGTTTCATTGAGCCAAAACCAAGCCATAGAAATGATTAATAAACAAGCCTCTTATCCCATATGATTCTAACTGTTTAAGATTCATGATGCCTATAAATGAACTAATTAGGGTAATTATATTTTTCAGTAAATTCTTGTTTTGTTTTTGTTTTGTTTTTTTTTTTTTTTTTGTTTTGTTTTTTTTTTTTAAATCTGCAGCCGATAGGTATACTCTTTAATCCATTAATTATTCTCATTAATATTTTATAGCCCTCTTTTTTCTCCCTTTCTTTTGCACTGTAAACTACTGATCTTATATATTGAAACTAAGATCAGAGATAAACAACATTTCTAAATCAGAATTTGTACTGGTCATCGGCCTTTTAATCCAATGATATTTATCCTTCTCCCGATCATGTCCAACTTAAAACAAAATCCCTATATATATATAAGCCCTAAAAACCAGAATTGTGGCCAGCAAAAGAGATTAATCAACATTATATATATAAATATATATATATATATATATAATTCTCAGAACGGTTGAGTGATCAAGCAGACTTCAGTTCAATCATGAGGTTACTAACAGTGGACTGCATGCGGAAGTCTGCAAGTCTGGCAGGAGAAACAGCGACGCGAATGCCGAGCGAATTCAAGGCAAGGATTGAGTGAAACGAAGGCCCTAGGGATATACCGGAGGTGAATTAGAGTTGGTAGGTAGCACCTCGCCCTTGCAAGTTAGGAGTTGCATCCAAAATCAGAGTTTGAGTTATTGTTCCTAGGCGGGGGAGCCCTCTATCCCACACATCTAACCAACTCACGTGGTTCACCGGTTCCACCGAAAACTCTAATTTGTTGAAGCGGAGCATAGTGCGCTTTAAGCGCCGAGCGAGAAACGTCTCTTCTTTCGTTTCGGTTTATTCACTGATCTGAAACTTAGCACTTGTTTTCTTATTTATTCCAGGGGCAGCGACGTTCTTGAATGAAGTCTATCCGAACCGAATTAGCACTTCTCAGATTTATCTATGTTTTACAGTACCATATGCACACATCTTGAGGAACCATAAGAAATAAAATAAAACCCAACTTTTTCACTTAATTTTTTTTTTTTTTTTTTTTTTGTCAAAGGCATGTATTCTGATTGGTATAATTCCAACCTTTAAAATAGAGGTCTTCGAAATCCCCCTCTTCTAAATAATAATAATAATAATAATAATAATAAAAGTAGCTAGGTTTTTTAGTTTTCAATTTACTATCCTCCAAATAAATTAACTAAGTACTACCCATTGATCCGACCATGCATTGATAGGATTGAGCTTTCAATTAAAGAAAATAAAATGGGTTTGGGATTTCACTTTATTTATTTTTTTAGGGTGGATTAGGTTTCATTTTATGTCACTGAAACAAGCATAAAGCTATCACGTTGGATCTCAATGTTTCAGCTGCAAGTTTTTTAAAGTGGGTCTTCCAGTAATATATATATATATATATAACAGTTGGCGATGTGGATAACCTAGCGGAGAAGTTTAGCCAATTAATGTAAGCCAAGTAATAATTGGTGAACTGACTTGCTATGTGCAACCTCTTTTGCATTAATTACTAGGACACATCATCATATATATGCTGAGAGAGTGTGAACTAATTGGCATCATGGGTTAGGCAAGTTGCATCAAAGGTGGGCCCCCGCTCTCCACCCTATCCTCTATGGCCCTGGATGATGTAGAGTTTCTATGGTGGAGCAAGTGGACCAGAAAGAGGAGAAAGGACAAAATACGGTTGCTAGATAGCTCAAAAATCCTAAGATGACATATATATATATATATATATATATATATATATATAACTAAGTTGTGTTATATATAGTCATTTTTATGTATTTATTTTATATTTTATTAATATAATTGGTTAAAACAATTATTTTATATTAAAAAAAATGATACAACTAATCATATTAATGAGATGTATAAAGAATATATAAAAGTAACTGCACATAAAATTATTAATATATATATATATATATATATATATATGTCAGAGTAATGCTAAGGATCCCACGATATATAGTGATTGATGGGTACATAAAAATATTGTATTTGGCTATAAGCTAAGGATAGGGATCGAGAAGCAAGTTGGCCTCATGTTTGGGCTTATAAGTATTAATTAATTAATCTCTGATCTATAAGTAACCAGTATTTTTTGTGTTTCATGGATCGGTTATTTAATTGAGGCAGTGCTGATCTTTAGATTAATCTTGACATGATTTATAGTCTAATAAACATTCATTAATTGGTATGACAAGGAATTTAATTGCTACCTAGACAAATTAATATCAGGAATCTGATAACATAAATGAATGCAAGATCAGTACTAAAATTGACTTTGATCATTTGAACATCATGGAGAATTTTGTCAAATACTAAGTGATCGTGTCATTAGATATTCAATTTTTTGATTGTTGGCAATATTAATAAGTTAATTCGAGTTTCCATATATATATATATATTGAAACTAATTACAAGTTTCCCATTAAAAATAATAAAATATTTATTTTAATGTTTCTTCATTTCTTTCTTCTATATAAAAGATAGAAATATAAAATTATTTTTATAATATTCATTGAGTATTGATCATGCCGTCTAGAAAATCGGTTCAGTATTAAACATGAACATTAATATTCTGAAGGGTAAAATTTATATTAAAATAGATAATTAATGTTTTGTACTTAATATATATTATCCATTTAAAGTAAATTTAAGAGAATTATATTTTTGCTCCATCTGTCTATTCTTAATCCCACTCTAAAGTCTCTAGAATTCGTGAAAGAAGTTTTTTTTTTTTTTTTTTAAAGAATTGAAATTTAGAAAATATATATAATAAAAAAAAGTTGTATATATTGATGCAGGCATTATTTTTCATTAACTCTCTAACATTTTTTACAAAAATGTTTTATATACCAAATATAGCTTAACTATTATATATATATATATATATAATACTATATTGATCTTAAAATTCGAGTTCAAAATACACAAATTATCATTCTTATTGCATAAATATAATAGATTTTATTATATATCAGCTATTATTTATTTTTATATTATATTTGACAGTTTTTTTTAATAAAATATAAAATATAAAATAATAAATAATAATTAATAAGAAGAATTATTCAAATACGATTGATTGCCATTCAAACCATTAAAATTGAATCAAATCAATGCCCCCTTGTCGTTTTGCCACTCCAACTACCAGCAAAAACCTAATGCATTTTACATATTAATCCTTTTTTTTTGGTAGTTTTCCATTTTTTAGTGATTAAAAATTGTTTATTTTCAACAAAATACGGCGCGAAAGATGCGTTTTGATAATGAACAACAAAATGGACGGCTGAGAGCAGCCAAAAGGACAATTATTTGGGGTGCAAATTGCAATGGACCATGGTTATCGTTTGCCGGTATTACCGGTAGAATTCTCAGAATAATATAAAGTACACGTCACATCATCAGGAACTTCCCATTTACTGCAACAAAAAAAAAAAAAAGTCTTTTTATAATATTAATAAAAAGATTCTATTCAACAACATATTTTTTTATATAAAAAAACATATTTTATTTTATTTTATGTATTATGTGAGATAGGAATAAATTTATATTAATATATATTGTTTGAGAGCTTGTTTGAATAATGAGATGAGATAAAATAATTTATGATGAGTTAAATAAAATATTATTAGAATATTATTTTTTAATATTATTATTGTTTTGAGATTTTAAAAAATTGAATTGTTTAATATATTTTATATAAAAATTTAAAAAAATTATAACAATAAAATGAGATGAAATAGATGAAAGTGTTTCTGTATCTAAATGAAGTTTGAAAGGATAAAAATTATTATCATAGGAAAAAAGATGTTGGTTTGATCTCTTCGTCTTTTTAATTAACACAATACCTTGAATTATTTGTTGAAGATTTTAAATACCTCAATGCTATAAATTTAGTAATTTATATATATATATATATTTAGAAATAATGTGATAATTATATAAAATAATGAAAATCAATAGATAGTATAAAACTGATCAGTTAATTATGATTATAAGTTTTTCCACACACTTATTATATATAACTAATGGGTGCAATATCGATCTTACTTTATCCGCAAATAAAAAATGCTTTCTAGGATAACATTGCGAGATCATATTGTATACGGATCACAGAAGATCAGCAAACCTTCCTAAGAGATCAGAATGCTATTCCAATTAATATCAAACGTACACCTATAATATATGTCGTTTTATTGATTGATTTTCACAATACAATTCGCACTACAAACGTGTGTATATATATATATATATACATTTAATATGGGACACCATTTATATATATATATATATATATATATATATATATATATATATTCCTTGCTATGTATGTATGCTTGGTTTCCATATCATCCACAACATTTAATTTATACCTATGCATACAACATAGATCAGATATGACTTGTAACACCGGCCTGCATGGACAAAGGCTCAGATGTTATAACTTAGTGACATATATATAAGACACTGATTTTAAGAATATATAGAAGGTTGCCACCTAAGGCTAAAAGCAGTGGCATTGTGATGTTCTTGCCTATACTAATTGTTAAGTAAAAGACTACTATTTCTTAGTATTGTAAAATAAGGCCACCTCCCATTGGAGATCTATGGGGAACCCCCTTCCTTCTCTTTGCAGTTCTGTAATTCCTGGCTGTCGGAGGTGGCGTCGATGGTGTAAAACTGTGAGCTTTGCTTTTCATATACCCAATATTGCTAATGCCATTCAGTGATCCTTCAGTGTCATACCCTTGATGATCAGTGTCCATGCACATTTTCTTTTTCCTGAAATTCTTTGATGTCCCAACAATCTGAAATAACAGTTCAAAAAAAAAAAAAAAAAAAAAAAGGAGAGAAATTAATCAAGGGTCTGTCATATTGTCTTTCTCAAATTCATTTTCCTAGCTACCAAACACATACAAAAGCACCAAGAATTCATGAATAAAGTCCCAACATAAGGTATTTGTATATTATTGGTTTGTTAAATTTCAATAAGACTCAGTTTGAATGTTTCCCTTTAAATATATATATATATATATAACTGAAATGGAGATATTTGGGAAAAATAAGATCATCAGCATGCGTCAGTTATTGTGTAATGATATTACCTTGCAGCCAAGTGAGCAGAAACTGAAGGAATCAAGGAGGCTACGGTCACAGACTTGGCAGGTATTGGTGACTCCTTTGCCGGGCCTAGGCTGAGGCCTCTCATTCAAGAACACAATCCTCGCACTGTTTATTATGTATGTCTGCACACTTGTTACATCCACATATTTCTGAATCTCAGACACCCTTATCACATCATGATATGACGACCTTCTTATCTGTAGAACACAGCAATATTAATATCCATCGCAGAACCAGCACCACAAGATCAGCTTCTTTTTTTCTTGCCAAAAAGGAAAATACCTCCTCCCATAAAATAAATAATCTTCATAAAAATATTTTTAAAAAAATGACACTTTGGAAACCAAAAACCACGTGTCTTTGGTATATCGATAGATATCCATCATGTGACTTTGAGGGCTATGAAAGACATCTAAATAGGTTTTACCAATGTGATGATCAGGTGCTAAATGTTCAAAACCCCCATGACTGAAATCTGCAAAACTTTTAAATATATGATTTGATTGAGCCAAGAAATAGAACCAGAAGTTGCAGAATCTACTATATATATATATATATATATATTATATATAGGAAACATGACAAACCTGAATAGCCCGGTGATCTCTATGAGAAGCGAGGCAAAGAGAACAAAGGGCTCCATTCATGCAGTCCAAGCAGTACATATTGCATTCACTCTTGTGAGAATTTGTGTGAACCTTGCATTGAACAAAGAAGCTTGTTTGAAGAAGCGGCTTCAGCCATGGCGGCCACTTGTTTTCTTGATCATCATGACCACCATCTAAACCTCCTCCTCCCTACACCGAAAGATCAAACAAACACACAAAATAAAAAGAAAATACGCAACAGATCATCAGAGGAATATTAATGAGTGAAGTCATGTATATATTTTCATCATGTGGAGCTAACCATGATTCTTCTGGTTTTGGGTTTGATATGTCCTGTGGTGGGTTCTTGGTCATCGATAGCCAGTTTTGGTGGTAGAAAAGAGAGCTTTTCTCTGTATACTTTCCTTCAGAGAAAGAAAAAGAGAGGAGATCAGAGGAGAGAAAAGAGAGGTGGGATAGTTTTGTAGTGGTGGGTGGTGGATGGGGTGGGGATGGAGGAGTAGGAAGTGCTGATTATCTTGGGCTTAAAAGTCCACAACCGAACCTCTCTCCGAACCAAAACCAAATTTGATTTTTATATTTTTTTCCCTTCTTTTTGTGTTTTTTTTTTAAATAATTTACACAAAATATTTTTTATAACACTCTACATAACTATATTTTAAATAAAGAATATTTTGTAAAACATCTTATAAAAATAATATAATTTTATAAAAATATCCTCATTTTATAATATTATTATGCAATGTGTTATAGAATCTATTATGTATATATCATTACTCTTTTTTTTTTTTTCCGTAATGATTGCTTCAAATATACAGTATTTTTTTTATACATTTTCTTCACCCTTTTTCTCTCATCAATTAAGGGAAATATTATTTTTTGACTTTCTAAGTTTGTGATTGAGTGTTTTGATTTTGATACCTGGGTTTTGATTTTTATGTTTATTTAATGTAATCTTTAGGTGTCTAGTTGTAAATAAGTTTTTTCTCCTCCAAAAGTAAGGACTATAAATAAAATTAGGGTACTATCATCTTCTTAACAAAAATAAAAAATAAATAAAGAAAAGTATTCCCTATAACTCTCATGCGCAAGACTAGCTACCTTTTCACCGCGTCTACTGAAGAAAGAAAGGAAATTTTATAAAAAAAAAAAAAAAACAAAAGAAAGAAAGAAAAAACAAAGGAAAGAAGTCTTTTTTATATTTAAAAAGGAAATTTGTTTTAGGGTGCATATATATTATAAGTTTTATAACAAAGTTGTGCGGGAATAATTAACCTCAAATTATAAGTATAGGAACCTTATCATTCGTATAAAGAACGGAGGAAAGTGCCATCAAATCAATGTCGAGCCAGATCAGGCCAAAGGAAATCCACTTTAAATATTGTACATGACATTCTTGATTCTTCAGCTCACTCCGTGCTCATCTTTCTTAAAATTGATATTTTCTTGTGATCAATTTTCTATGGCTAAAAAGAAAACATCGACATCGGAAAAGAAATTAATTAAAGGCCCTAAAGCAAACCAAACCCACTAGCAAACCTGCATGCACTTCGATCCCTTTTTCGATCGTACGTCTTGGTCATCTTTCTGGTAGAATCCAGAGCCGATTTACGAGTAAAAAAGTCGAATATCTTGAGTACTTACGACTTTTGTTGCTTGATTTCCTTCACCACCATATCCATCCATGCTGCTTTAGGGATAATATTGAACAGGCGGCCTACTATTACGTAGGGGATTCCTTGCCCTCGAAAGGTGCGAGGATTATCGACTGGCACTTGTGACGATCGATGGAGTAATTAAGAGACTCTGCAATAACACATATTTAATGAGAGATCGAAGCCATGCACCACGCACCTGGCACCATGCACGCACGTACCATAACTTTCTCTGATGATCTGTTGCCTAATTCGATCCTAAACATTATACATTTATTTATTTTTGATAAATATTGAAATATTATACATAATTCACTTGAGGGATAATGATAACATTCTCAAAGGCATTGGATCATGAGAGGAGGTAATTATAAACATGTCATAATTAGTTAGGAAGAAATGGAGACATTCTTCAACGAACGTTCGTCGTCTCAACTTTAATTAAAAGCGATTGGGAAGTGATCATGGAGCTTGTAAATGGGTGCAAAAACCTGGCCATGGTTCTCATGATCTCCATGATCTAATATATATTGCCTATATATATATATATATGTGGTTATTGGGTTGACTAAAAGTTTCCCATTATACAAAAGTGTTTGAATTTGAAGAAGAAAATGAAACTCCAAATGTAAAAGTACTACAAGTGGATATAAGTTCTTAAAAATAATAATGAAAAAGGACTAATTACTTATATATCTAATTAATTAGTCCTATATTATATATTACCCTGGAGATCATGGAATTCTAGGGCAGGCCGCAGTACCATTTGTTTTTGTATGTGTCCTTTTTCTTTTTTAATTAAAAAAAATTGGTTGGCTTTTTGCCAAAAAGAAAAAAGAAAAAAAAAAGGAAAAAAAAAAAGAGAGAATTGGGCAAGTATAATTATAAGATAAACTTGAGGAAGTTCAATTCCTATTCCAAATTTTTAATAATAGAATATCCATTTAATTCGCATGCATACATGCATGACAAACGTACCTTAAATTAATACACTTATATAACTTAATACCTCGGGAAATTATTAAAAGACATCATGTGGACGTTTTGATTTGTAAATTAGCACGATCTTTGTGGCCACGTTGATTTAAGATTTAGTTTTTCTAACCATTAAACTATAAATGGTAAATGGTATGAGGGATATCTCAGATCGATACTGTGGAATATAATATGAGTAATTTTACATACAACCGTAAAATGTGCAACCGTCGCATAATCGCTTTGAAAAATAGTAGAGTTTACTATTAAAAAATTAATTTTTCTCATGTGGATCATATGTTTTGTTTACTTTTTTCAAAACAATTACGCGGCGGTTGCACAATTCAGTACGGTTGCAAATATATTTTCTCATATAATATTTATATGTTGCTTAATTATAAAATGCCCTTTATGTGCTGGCCGCATGTAAGCTTATATATATACTACAACGGAAATAGGTTTTTGCAACAACTATTTACAATGGTTTATATTTCTTTGCTAATAATACTCTTCTTGCAACGAGTATTTTTTTTTTTTGGCAAATAATTACAATTGCAATGAAATATTTTCCTTGCAAAATTATCGTTACAGTAAGTCTTTTCCAACGATCATAATTACATAACCAACAAATATGTTCGCTGCAAAAAATACCCACACATCAATTCCTTAATTATCAATGACTTCTTTTTGTTGCAAAAAATACACACCTAATTAGCAACTACAAGCTTGTCGCAAAACATAATTCTGAAACATTTACACAAATTAGCAACTGTTTTCATTTCGTTGCAAAAAGTAAATGTACGTATATGTACATTACCAAAGATATAATGATTCATTGCAAAAAGAAAAAAATTATATGTATATTGCTAACGATTATATAATGATTCGTTACAAAAAGTGTATTAATAATTCCTTGGTAAAAAATAAATATTTGTCACAAAATTGCAACGTGATACTTTCGATACAGTAATGATAGTTCCAAACTTATTTGCAACGAGTTTTGGGTCAAAACTCGTTGCAAATAAAAAGTTTTTCCAACTAAAGCTTAAATTAATCCTTGCAAATAACGAGTATTTCCCATTACCTGATTTAAACCTATTTTGATTTCTAATTTTCATCCCCGTTCATTTTTTATTTTAGTCCCGTGACCCTCTCTCTCTCTCTCTCTCTCTAGCTTATCTGTGTCGCTATGCAGGCATTTCTTGCGGTCACTGACTGCTCCTTCGGAATCGGGACCATCCTTTTTCTTTGGTGTGGCCTTTGCGGTTTTCTTGCCGAAGCTCACGAGTGACTGATAGAACCACCTCGTCAACGAGCTATCTAGCTATCACTATTATTGACTGACACAGCCGAAAACCATCTCATTTTCTTCTTCATCTTTGTCTATAGACCGAGGTATCGTATCCGTAAAGGTGCGCACAAATCGATCTAATTCGTTAGAAAATTTTTGTCAATGGGCTGTCGTTGCTAGCTTTAGAAATGAAAAGCTAAGATTGGATGTTTGTGATGATTCTGGAATATTTTGGAATATTTAAACAAATATATATTTGTTGGAGCTATGCAACAACATCGGGCTCAGAGATTTGAAGGGTATTTTGAGAGTTTCATGTGAAGCTATTTTCTATGGAGAATCAAAGGATATCCAAAAGAAATGTTTAGTGTTTTTTTTTCTTCAGTGTTTTTCTTTTGGATCTTTCCATCTAATTTTTTCTTCTGGGTTTTTCCATCCAATTTTTTCTTCTATGTTTTTCTTCTGGATTTTTCCATCCAATTTTTTCTTCTATGTTTTTCTTTTGGGTTGTTCCATCCAATTTTAATTTTAAAATGATTATTGCATGGGTTTGATTGTGATTTGGATATGAGTTAATGAGAGAAATCTCCCAAAAAAAAAAATGGTAATCGATTAACGATTAATGGGTTAACGGGTGATTGGTTAACGAGTAATTGGTATGTACACTACAACAAAAAAGACTTTTTAGGACGATTTTCTTTTGGAACGAAATGAAAATCGTCCCAAGAAAATGACGGAAGAACAAAACCATTCGAACGCGTTCGAACGGTATGACTAGCGACGAAATATTTTGTCCCTAATAATGAAACCGTTCGAATGTAATGTTTTAAAGTTCGGACGGTTAAATTTAACCATTCGAACGTACATTTTGGTGCGTTAAGTAATATTATGATAGCGGGAAATTATTCCACCGTTCGAACGTTCAATTTTAATCGTTCGAATGATTAATCAGCACTGTTCGAACGTACATTTTGGCACGTTAAGTATAATTATTATAACGAAAAACTGCATTACGTTCGAACGTAAAATACTACCTTTCGAATGATAAATCAGCACTGTTCGAACGTGCAATTTGGCGCGTTAAGTAATATTAATATAGCGGAAAATTGATATACCGTTCGAACATACAATATTCACCGTTCGAACATACAATATTCACCGTTCGAATGATGAATCAATACTATTCGAACGTTATTTTCATGGTTCAAACGATGATCATATGTTTTTTTTTTTAAGAATTATATTTATATTAACTAGTATTTATAAAAATAATTATAGGATCAATCAATAATTAGTTTAGAAAATATAAATTAATACTAATTCATAATTAAATACTGAATTTACAAAATACTAAATATTGTCCATTCTAAAAATAAAATAAATAAAATATAGAAAGTACTAAGACGTCAAATCTTTGCACACTTCCTCGACTGCAGCTAAGCGTTCCTCTATCTGTGTCAGTCGAGTACTGATGGTGACCTGAGTCGCAGACATAGCATCAAGCTTCGAAAGTAACTCAGAGATGGTACCGGTAATCTTTGTACGAAACTCAGACACAGCAGAATGGACCTCCATACGCATTGCATCGATCAACGCTAATGTATGTCCGCTGATCGCTGCACGCACGACCTCGACCATGTCCTCACGAGTAGCACTGTGTACTAATGCCTCAGTCTGTCTGGATGTCCCAACGGCCGATACTCCGTGATCTCCCGGCTATGCATCTCTCTGAGGATCAACCGGGTCTGGAACATGTCTACGAAGACGCAGTCTCGAGTGTCCCGTGCTGCGTGAGAGGGTGGTGCTGTTGATCAGTCCCATCGGCTCCCGTTTACGCTCGGCAACATCAGGCACGACACCGGCAAATAGCAAAAATTGAGTGATCAGGATCCCAAATGGCAGTATATCAGTCGAAATGTACTGAGACTCAGATCGAATCCTATCGAATATATACCCCACCAGGTCGATAGGAATACCACGAGTGACCCGTATCGTAAATTTCATCCAGTCAATGCCAACCTCTGTCTTGTGCTGCCGAGGGTCTATATTACTAGCGATTATCAAATTCAAGATCTTGAAGAAATAAGATAAATCTGTCTGCTTAATGCTCTTCGTCCCGTCATACGAGGGAGCATCTGGACCAACAACCAAATCCCTCACCTCATGATTAGTAAGGGTATCGACCTCATTTGTATAAACTGGTGCCTCCTCCTCAGCTATCTCCGCCTTACCTAAAGGATCAGACTCTCTAGGCACCACATTTGGATATGCATCTGGCAACCTAGGAATACCAAGATGCTCAGCGAGTCCGTCCCGTGAAAATTCAATTGACACTTCTCAGACAGAGATCCTATATGCCCCTCCATCATTTGGGCTGGTACCACCGACCTCTCTATAGAACTCAGAAATAACGTCAATATAGGAGACGGTCCCCATGACTCCTCCCGCTTCTCTAAGATAGGTCCCCAACCACCTTTGCTGAAGACTGATAGCAGGGAATGACCCTCCTAGACAAGACTCTGGAAGTCAGAAAGTTTCACTTGTCGCTCTACTGAACAGTCCTCTCTCTGCCTGAACTGATACTAGTCTCAGCTAGATTACGTCGCTTACGTCCCACCCTAGAAGAAGACATTTTAATAACCTGAAATTTACAATTAAAGAGTTTATCAATACATTAACGATAAAAATATAATAAATAACTAATCACTAAATTACATACGAATAGTAATTTAATAAAGTGAGACATTGTGAATAACAAAATTTTATAAAAATAATATTATATTATTTAATATTAATTAGATTAAATAATTAATAGAAATTAAATATAAAACAAAATGTGATAAATTTCTATATTAATTTAATTATAATATAATATCTATTCTCGTAAAGATTTAATAGAACTACAATATGAAATAAAAACATCGATTCACTAATGTTACTAAAATTAATTATTCTGTTCGAATGCTTAAAATAATGTTTGAACGGTATGCAAACCTGTTTGGCTATATACCATTCCTTCGAACGGTCTACTACTTGTTTGGATTGTACCATTCGAACTCACTAACAAGCGTTCGAACGGTATGCGAATTTAACTCAGCGCCTTCGCTGAGTCAACTCAGCCATTGAAATCGATAGAATCCTTACAATGAATTTAAGCAAATCTACGGTTAGTATTGATGGATAAATTGTTTTATCTTAATTTAAACAAATAATCCATCAAAAACTTAAATTTAAACGGTAAAATAGTTAGAAAAATAGCATACCGATGTTTAGAGAAAGAGGCTTCGATTGGGCATTGTTCACGGTGGCGACAGCGGCTTTAAACGGCAGAGATGGACGGTTCACTCGGAGAAAACGAAGTTTTGTTAATTGTTAGAACGTCTGTGAAAAGGACTGTCCGCGAGAACTTATTTATGCAATACCGTTCGAACACTTAGTAAATACGTTCGAACGGTCTACTTCAATACATTTAAATATTATACTAATATATTAATATATTATTATTTTAGTTATAGTCTAATTAGATGACATTATATATAATAGTATATATATGTTATCTATAGTCTAGTATATTAAGATATTAATTAAGTATTTATGGTCTAATTAGATGACACTATCTATACTAGTACTATAGATGACATTATATATGATACTATATATATGTTATATATATAGTATAATATATTAACATAATATATTTTAGTTATAATCTAATTAGATGACACTATATATATGTTATCTATATAGTCTAATATATTAACATATTATATTTTAGTTTTGGTTTAATTAGATGACACTATCTATGCTAGTATTATAGATGACATTATATATGATACTATATATATGTTATATTATAGTCTAATATATTAACATAATATATTTTAGTTATAATCTAATTAGATGACACTATATATATGTTATCTATATAGTCTAATATATTAACATATTATATTTTAGTTATGGTTTAATTAGATGACACTATCGATTATATATTATAATATGATATTACTATGTTACTAAACTATAGTATTATCTAATATATCTCTATATATTAATGTTGTTCTTTTATTTGAAGGGTATAGTGTTAAAAAAATATTAATAAACATTTACCAAATCGTTTGAACTGTTAACAATAACGTTCGAATGATTAATGATCGAGCGGGAAAGCATCCATTAACGTTCGAACATATTATTTGTACGTTCGAACGTGAAAAGTTAGGAGAGAATTTGATATGAACCCGCGAGAATGAAATCCCTTGAACCCACAATCAATTTGAAAACTCTCCAAGAAAGTCAAATTCAAGTCAATGGATGGAAAAACCTAGACCCGATGAGAACTCGTTTCAAGAACCTAGATTATATCAAAATTTAGACCCGTTGAAGAATCTGTCTCAAGAACCTAGATTACAAAGGAGGAACGCCACAAAAGTTGTGATTTACCTTTAATAAGTTCAAGAGTTCAATCAAGAATAAAAGAAGAAAACTCAACTCACAAATAACATTCAATATTGTCTAACGTTCAAATGAGGCTACAATGAGTATTTAAACTAAACCTAATTAAAACTATAGCCAAAATAAAGCCCATTTTTACCCAAAATGCCCTGATGAACAGTGTCACGCTACAGTACCCGCGGCTACAGTACGGCTACAGTAACACTACAGTACTTCTTGAAACCCTAATTTCTAAAAAGTAACTTTCCAAATAAGCCCTTGGTCAAAATACAAGACCTTCTCAAAAACCCTAGTTCATTAAATATAAGACGTGTGGGCTAGGCATCTTCAAGCTCACTTATTCTAAACTAACAAAATAAATCATTTAACCAAATTGGAAGTCTCTAATAACAATAGGCCCTATCTCTAAGTCATGTCTTCCACAGCTTGAATCAAGTGGATCAAAACTGGTTCTCCTTCTTCAAACCCATCTTGAGTGTTGGGCTCTTGCTAGCTTCATCTCAAGTGGATTGCACCAATCCGTGCATTGATTTCTTGATCTTCTTGGCCCTTGATCTTGTAATTGGCCCATCTGGAATTTGTAAATAATCTTTAAGACTAGGCCCACCGGGAATGAAATCCCTTGAACCCACAATCAATTTGAAAACTCTTCAAGAAAGCCAAATTCAAGTCAATGGATGGAAAAACCTAGATCTGATGAGAACTCGTTTCAAGAACCTAGATTATATCAAAATCTAGACCCATTGAAGAACCTGTCTCAAGAACCTAGATTACAAAGGAAGAACGCCACAAAGGTTGTGATTTACCTTTGATAAGTTCAAGAGTTCAATCAAGAACAAGAGGAGAAAACTCAACTCACAAATAACATTCAATATTGTCTAACCTTCAAATGAGGCTACAATGAGTATTTAAACTAAACCTAATTAAAATCCTAGCCAAAATAAAGTCCCTTTTTACCCAAAATGTTGTGATGAATAGTGTCACGCTACAGTACCCGCGGCTACAGTACAACTACAGTAACACTACAGTACCTCTTGAAACCCTAATTCCTAAAAAGTAACTTTCCAAATAAGCCCTTGGCCAAAATATAAGGCCTTCTGAAAAACCCTAGTTCATTAAAAATAAGACGTGTGGGCTAGGCATCTTCAAGTCCACTTATTCTAAACTAATAAAATAAATCATTTAACCAAATTGGAAGTCTCTAATAATAATAGACCCTATCTCTAAGTCATGTCTTCCACAGCTTGAATCAAGTGGATCAAAGTTGGTTCTCCTTCTTCAAGCCCATCTTGAGTGTTGGACTCTTGCTAGCTTCATCTCAAGTGGATTGCACCAATCCGTGCATTGATTCCTTGATCTTCTTGGCCCTTGATCTTGTAATTGGCCCATCTGGAATTTGCAAATGATCTTTAAGACTAGGCCCACCTTGGTTCCCATCAGAATTTATTCTTGCTAAATATTTTCACATTTGAACGGTTAGTAAATAACCTTTCGAACAGGAAATCTTCTGCAAATACACTTCAGAACCTCACAATCTCGCTCTCCTCCCGCACGCCACTCTCACTCTCTTACGAAATAGATCAGTCCATTCGTGAACTAGAGCCATTCTTCCTCAAACTAGCCCCCAAACTCAAAATATTAACATCTCACTCAATTATTCTTAGATTACTACTTGTTGGGGAGCTCATTCACACGACATCTAATCTAATCTCCTTACATTTTCATCTCAAAAAATTCAGATATGCCTTTTATATTCTCATTTTGGTTTGAATATAATATTTTTCAATATTAGAAATTTGTATGCTATTGATATTGTTGTTTGTGTTGCTGTGAGAAATTTGTATTCTCGGATTAATGGGGTTTTCGATTGTTGAAGACGACTGAAATCTGGAATGAACACGTTCGAACGGGTTAGGATTACCATTCGAACGTGTATGTTATGTTCGAACATAGTGTATCACCGTTCGAACGTAAATTATACATTAATGTATTTACAATTAGAATACAAATATAGTTAATATAGTTATAAATTATATGTACTACTAAATCTTTAAATTAAAATAAAATAGTTAAAGATTTAATAATACTTAAATACTTAATTCTAAATTAATAAAATTAATATTTAAATTATTTTTACTACTAAATCTTTAAATTAAAATACAAATATAGTTAGGAATTAAAAACACTTAAATAGTTAATTCTAAATTAATAAAATTAAATTTAAATTAAAATACTATTAAATCTTTAAATTGAAATAAAATAGTTAAGATTTAATAATACTTAAATACTTAATTCGAAATTAATAAAATTAATATTTAAATTATATGTACTACTAAATCTTTAAATTAAAATACAAATATAGTTAGGATTTAATAACACTTAAATAGTTAATTCTAAATTAATAAAATTAATATTTAAATTAAAATACTATTAAATCTTTAAATTAAAATAAAATAGTTAAGATTTAATAATACTATTTAAAATAGTTGAGGAAAATGATGAATCATCTGAAGTATCTATAGATGATGAGAGCGAATTGTCAAATAAAACTGATACAGATTATGATTGACCAATTATGTGTTAACATTACACTTGATAACAAATATTTTACTTATTGAATGTATCAGTAGTTTGAAATTATGCTGTCAAAGAGGAAGGAAGTTCGCAACCCATATCCACTTGTTCCTAACTCTTCTTCAGACTCACCATTAGAGATTGACTCTACAAAATAAGGTAAAAATCTAATACTCATAAAAGTTATCAATTAAGGTCCTATAATAGACATATAAATAAAGGTGATTACAATGTTATATTTTATAGAGTCTACAGTACAATCTCGTCAAGGTCGAGACACCACTAAAGGGGTGACGTTGGAAAAATATCGGAAGGTGGGTAAGATCAAGGTTAACATTCCTGACGAACATCCTGGGGGTGAAGGACAACCAGCAGCTTGGCTTGCATCGCATGTGGGTGCTCTTACACGAACTTACGCACCTTTGGCAACGACTTGATGGAAGAAAGTCTCCTAAGATGTTAAAGAGCTTATCAAGAAGCATTGTTTGGTAATGTTTAAAATATTGATTTAGTAGAATAAATTTCTATATTTTACTTAAATTTAGAATATTATAAATGATAATGTGTTTGTGACTATTTTTTTAAGGATGATTTCGAATTAAATTTTGGTCGGAAAGAGGAGCGTAAAACTGTGGAAGAGCTTATTGGTGATGCATTCCGCAAATATAAGGCGATGTATCATGAGCATTATAATAAGTTTGAGAAGAAGGAAGATGCACGCCAACATCATTTTCAGGATGTCCGACCTTCTGAGTGAGAAAAACTTTGTGACATATTTGAGGATCCATCATATCAGGTATAATTAAATTTAATTATTTTACTTGTCCTATTTGTCATTTTGCTTCATAATATTTTCAATTTCTTTTCAGGAGCGAAGTTCTATAAACAAAACAAATAGATCAAAATTAAAAATTAATCATCATGCAGGCTCAAGATCTTTCCATCGTCTCTCTAAGAAATTGGTATTGCTATTTTTTTTTTGGATATAGTTAATTATTTGGATGAATCATAATGACTTTATATCTTAACACATTTATTGTAACAAGATTCAGATACCAATTATGATCTGACAAAATTTTATGCTGCATCACACATTGATCGTAATGGAGAGTAGACTCATCCTGATACCCGTGAAAATTATGTAAGTATTATAACCTATTTTCATTAAATATATTAGAATATTTATGACGATATTAATTCTTTATCTTATATATGTCTAGGATAAAATGGTTGCCCTACGTACTGAATCTGCGTCAGGTTAAAATTCCTCAACAAGTGATATTGATATTTTTACACAAGTCCTGGGTCAACATTCATGATATTTGAGGGGTTTGGGTCGCTGTGTAAAGCCTTCTCCCTCTTCCTCTTCTTCTGGGAATACATTTATGACTTCTATAGAGCTAGAGAATGTGAATTCCAGAATCGAAGAATTGACTGCAATGCAGCATGAGTTAGAGGCTCAGCTGGCAAAACAAGCAGATATGGAGATGCACATCAACAACATGAAGAACAATAAGAAGAGTTCAGAAGAGAGATGCAACTCCAAATGCAGCAGCTTATGAAACAGTACATGCATCCAAGCAATTGATGGTTTTTTACGTACAAATTTTTGGATTATTTATTTATGTATGAACAATGTCCATCTCATGGTTATTTATTTAGTTCGCACTTATTATAAAACTTTTATGAGTGTTAAACAATTTCTAATGTATGTTTTCAAATATTATGAATGTCTATTTGAGTTTCTATTATTCACTTTAAATAAAATAGTTATCGTTCGAATGCTAACATAATGTTCGAACGTAATTTATTTTCGTCGAGTTCGAACGATCACATAATGTTTGAAAGTCATTTATCTCCATAGTGTTCAAACATAACTTATACCGTTCGAACCAATATACCGTTTGATCTGACCCTTTAACGTTCAAACGCAAAGCTACATTCATGCCATTCGAACGAATTCATGTTTGTTCAAACATATTTTGTTATCGTTCAAACACGTTACTACTGTTTGAATGTAAAATTGTTTCCGTTTGAACGATATTTTAAGACGAATTTCAACCGTGACAAAAGAAATTCCCGTTCGAACGGTTTCCTTCAATTTCATTCCAAAAGATATTTTTAGGACGAAATGATAATTTTCGTCTCAATATACCTTTTGGCACAAGCTTGGGACGATTTTTTTTCGTCCCAAAAGACCCTTTTTGTTGTAGTGGGAACATATTTGGGTCAAGTCAAAAATTGGTTTTCGGGTCGAGCCAAGTTAGTGAACAGGCCAATGCACACACGCTCCTCTATGCAGTAGCAACGCCACCACCCGTCGTTATTGACAACACCACTCATCGAAAACCCGCTGGTACTGCCCAAACATGCTTGCAGGAGGCAGGTCAACCTATTTTCATATTTACTATTATCTTGATCATTTCAAGACCTGGAATATCACGAGATTCTGTTTTTAATTGTGTTCGATGGTAGCTTCCTATTTTTATGCTATTTTTCAATTTTCTATTTGCATTAGTTTTGAAATTTGTTTGAGTTGTTATTTTGTCAAAATTGATGGATTTAATTGCTATGTTTCTGCTAATTTTGGAGTCTTTCTTGTGAACTTTAATTTTTTTTTTCTAGTTGATTTTATTATAATTTCTCTCCTTAATTGCTAGTACTATTTATAAACCAATAATTTCTGAATTTGAAGAGATTTTCTCCAATCATGTTTTTCTTTTTTAAATTGTAACTTCGAATTTCAATGTTTAGTTTTGCACAGACGTGTTTGGTGTTTTTGTTTTTTATGTGTCATTTTTACATACTTGAAGTTGAACAGATTTTTTTATTATCATTTTCATTTGGAAAGGGAATTTCAACTTTGACTTTGCAATCCATGATTTCATTTACGTTTTTATTTTCTGAACCAACTAGATAATTTAGAAAATGCATTAAAAATTTAAAGAATTTTGCCAAGAGTTAGACTCTTGTCAGTTTTGGTGAGGAAGTTGGAATTTCTTAGTCACTTAAGGAATTAGACTCTTTGCCAGGAAAAAATATGGCTTGTTGTAGGGATTAATTTTGCCACAAAAGGCATAAAAAACTGCTGCAAAAAACTTTTTTCTCGCAAAAAAGATCGGCCGCAAGATTGCAGAAAATAAAATGCCAACTTAAATATCTTATTTGACAAAACTGCAAAATTTAGTTATTCCAACAACTCTATTTGTCACAAATAAGAACAAAAATTGCCAGAAATAAGTCGTTCTACTCATTCATCATTTTTGGGAATACTTATTTGCAGCATTAACATATTGATGCAAAATATTTTTTGTGACAAAAAAATTTTGTCAATAATTTTTTTTCTCTACAAATAGCAATCGCTGCAAATTACTATACTGGCAGCATACATCTAAAGGCTCTCTCAAAGATGAATTTATTTGCACTAATAAGTTATTGATAGAAATAACCTATTCTGGTAGAACAAAATATTTGCGGCCACAACATATTGCCCCAAATAGAAAAAAAAAAATTCAAAAAAAAATTATAGACTATAGAACCGATGAAATGTGAACGAATCCAAAATTAGAAAAAGAATGACATAATATATGCCTACAAACATAAATATGAACGCAATGAAGATTCAAATTCAACAGAACATCATATAACAATTTCAAACAAACATGTACAAACTGTGCTATCAATTTCACCAACTCAATATTATAAAAACAACTTTGATCCATCCAAAAAAAAAAAAAAAAACTAAAACAACATAATTAATTATATAGATTAAAGAGCATGATAGGAGAACGATCTTCAAAAAAGTCTATAGCTGCCATTAATCTTGTGATGTTCCCTTGGTGTATTGCTCTTGTCTCAACTTGTGTTAATGTTTGTGTTGACATCTTCTCAACACAAACATAAACTCACTTTGCGTGGCAAAACATGACCTCCAAAATTTAGCAAACAAAGAGAAGCAATTACTAAATTTACTAAATCGAGACATACTTAATTTCTACATGGAATCATTGAAGAAGAAGTACTTGGAGTAAAGACAAAGGCAACATGCATACTTTATAGTCATTATTCTTTATTAGCATATCCATCTTGTGCAAAGAAAGCCAAAATCATGTTTCCTAAAAATGCTCCAGAGTTTTGTTAATCAAACAGCTAAATATAAATTGTAGTTATGCTCTTTGCCATGTTGTACTAAATTTCAATTATTGATGTAGATTTTGATATGAGAAACATTAGATACTAGTATGTTAACTAGAGTTCAATTATTCATGCAAAATTGGATATCATGAAAAACATTAGATATTAAATTATCCAATTGAAAAAAATAGATTCTACCATCACGAATATGCACATTTGGTCCATTCTCAATCTCAAAAGCAAAACTAACATACATAGAAACCTCCTTTGTGCATTATGCCTACCCAAACAACAACTGTACGCTGCAAGTTTTTGGAATGAATTTAGCTAATGATTGAATAGCATAAGTTGTAGTGATAGAAGCTACAGCTGTTGGTGTTGTAAGCAAATTCATACAATAGCAAAAGAGGTCAATCCCATAAAAATCATTAATTTATTTGGTGAACTTCTGTTGTTGAAAGAGTTGATAATTTAAATCCCTATAAATAGACGCTTCTTGCAAGCTAACCAAGCAAATAGCTTCTAGATAATTATAAAGAATGAAAATAAAAAAATAACTTCTTCTTGGAAAGTTAGAAAATAACTACAAAGAAAGAGTCCGGTGGAAATTACCTTTACTCGATTAAGGGGACTTTTCCAATAGATGGCATACCCTTCAAATGATATTGAAAAGTAGGTAACATAAATATCCTATGCATAAGAACATAAATTTATACAACTTATGGCACAAAAAAAAGCTATGAAAATCAAATCAACTAAGATTAACTTCTCAAATAACAAATGTTTCTGACATAATGTGTATTAAAAATTTGGGCAGCATATAATTAAGTTTTTGATACTAGCAACTACAACTAACAAAAAAGGAACAGTACTAGATTGTTAAAATATGAAAAAAGATCAAACCGGTAACATCATTTAATTTGTTATTAGTTATTTCCAGCGAAAATGATTATTTTATGTCAAATAGTCGTTATCGACGTAAATAATCTATCACAAATGCTTATTTTTCTTATATAGTATAAGAGCAAAATGATGAAAGATATGCTTTCTATGAGACTAATGTGAAGACCGCCTCCCCATTTTGTTCAATTGGGTGATTTAGTGTGTAAAGCTCTAGTATTTCTACATTACACAACATCCAATGTTAAAAAATAAATTAGAACTGAAACATATAAAAAAAAAAACTGTCCAGGGTAACCATTACAACCAAGCCTTTTAAGTGATAAGTAACTAAAAAAAGGACACCTAACTATCACTTTTGAGGCCACACTAAAGCTAAAGTTTCATAATGAGTATCAGTATAAGGTCTAGACACTATATTAAATATAATAACATAAATCAATTAGTTGAATTTATATATATATATATATATGTATATATATATATAAAGCAATTAGTCCATAAAAAGAAAAGAAAAAGAAGACAAATAGAGCATCACAATGAGTTGATAGTCCCACTCAAAATAAAATAATGGTGCTCATAAGTTTTCTTTCTCCATGATAATAAGCAAGAATCTCAAACCTAAGGCATTTATCACTTGAGCCAATCCCTAGAGGTTCAAAAGTGGATTCTAGTCTAATCATGACCATTAATTCAATAGGAGAGGAGCCAATTATGGCAATCCTTCATTCTGAACAAGCAAAGAGATATCAGTAGAGGCAAAAGTGCACAAATCCTAGGATCTTTACTTTGAAGATAACTCAACTGGATGCTAATGATTCATCTTAATTAACAGCCCACACAACAAAGCTCAACAGACACTCAGAAACAAAATATTAGCAGATATATTGGAGTGATTAAAGAGCAACATCATCTACTATTTTATTCATAAGTGAAAAGTTATAGAAACAAAAAGAAATAAGGGGAACTAATCCTAAGGAGTCATCGAAAATAAAAGGAATCATGTCAGTTCAATTACTACTAGTATCAATCCAAATGTGACTGGTCAAATAAGAGAACGTTTTGAAACCTCCTCAAACCAAAATAACCATTTGGCTTTCCTTCCGTAAAAGGTGAATTTGCAAATATAGTTGTTGCTATCTGTTTTATTTGTCATACTAGTAATTTGCCAAACAATAGACGATAAAGTTGTTGATATCTGGATTTATGAATTATAAAACCATGTAAAGCAATTGCAACTGAATTCGAGAGTTAATAAAGATAGAAAGCTTATGAATGCACACCTTAGTAGAGATTCATAACCACCCCCAAAATAAAAATTTCCACATAGGGAGAGTTGTACCAATGGTTAAAAAAAACATGTTACAAGCACATTTATGCAGCTATATAGAGAAAAAGATTTTCGAACAATATGCAACAATAACATATCCAACATCAATAAATCATAAGGAGTTATATAACAGAACTGTTTAGACAACCATAGACAAGCATGCATATGTATTTATAAGCATGACACCCCATTCACATGTGCACAAATACCTAAGAATAAGACCATTAATGTAGACAAATACCATCTTGAAGTAAAACAAAAATGATCTAGTTTGGAACTTAATCATCTTTACATACATCATGCTAAAACTATGGGATGAGAAAGCCAAGAAGAGAAGCTTACCCAACATATTCTGACCATTTACACCAACAACCAAATACTATTGGAGCATTCAACTAAGACACCTAGGTGCTTCGTTCAGTTCAGGGCTCTATAATATTCTACATAGATCCAGAAGCAAAGAAATTAAATTAAAATTATCAAGCAAAGTTAAGCCATAATATGCATATTATCTGGAAAAGAAAAAAACAATAAAATGAAGAAGTGGAAGGAAATAAAACATATCTACAAGCATCTAATTTTTTGCTATTATAACACAGTTTGCCTCTTCAAACTGAAATCCAATTCCATGATTATGTCAAATAACAAAGTGAAACCCACATATTATTCTTCCTCTCTTTTTTTGTACTAGAAATACACCCAATTTTGTTCAGCTTGAAATTTCAGAACTCAATAATATCAAAATGAAACCCTAAGACTAAGATTCCAGAACTCAATAACATGAAAATGAAAATCCAAACCTGCCAAACCAACATGTGAACCCAAGAAAATCCAACCCAAACATGTTGGCTTCAGTTGGATTACGATCGAGGGTTGATGGTTTGAATGCACAAATGAACCCAATTCTACTATGTGTTACTCGAAAAAGTGAGTTGCTCTTTTTTTCAAGTTTGGTCATTTGCAATGAGCAAAAAAGAACAACATTTGCAACTCGTATAATGCTTAATATTGCTCTTACTTAATTTATGTGACTTTGCATTTATATCAGTTGTGAACATGATCTAATATGGCCCACTTAGTGGCATACCTACAAGATTTCCAATAAGTTTGGTCTTGAATGGCTATATTAAGTTTTTGTGGGTGTATTTACAACTATGTTTATAGTCCTTATTGTAGATCTTTATTTAGTCTATAACATTAAGTTGACTGATTCAGTGTTCTTTAAAAACTTTTTACAAGTATCATTTCTTTTTGGTGTACCCACTTTCGAGAAAGTTGCATATTCCATTATTCATTTGATACTTAGGAGAATAGGTCAACATCTTTTTCTGACTGATGATGATGAAGGAAAGCCTCCATTGCTTAAATGCATGATAGAAGATAATGGTGACTGCTATTTCATGTACATTATTTGGATCCATTTTACTTATGTGGATATCTAGAATGATACTAATAACTCTTGCTGTTGATTTTGGGTGTTTTATTTTTGAAAAAGAAAGGAAGGGGTCTTGTTTAGGGACTTGCAATAAGAGGTCTTCTTTTTGTTGTACACTTGTATTGTGGACAAGGTGGAGGCTGCAATTCTAGTGTGTTGTTGTGTTTAGGGATCGTCCTTTTGATGAGTTAACGGTGCTCATCAAAAGTTAAGCTAAACATGAATCTAAGTACTTCAGGTTTTGAGACACTAAATCTATATCCATAACTTTTAAGATCAATCTCAAATAAAATTAAACAACTAAAACATATAATTTCATGGACAGTACACAAAATGGAAGTAAAATTAATTTTGTGTACCTCCACCCCCTTGCTCGTGCATTGAAAATCGGCCAAGCAACTCCCATTCACAACACTTTGTCCCGATCTCCTCAGTGTGCCATTACTTAGCCCTTCAATTTTGGTATAACCCTTAATTCCAAATCTCTTAGGTTAATATGCTTACTTGATTGAATGTGTTTATTGTGATAAATTGAGAAGTGATGGGATTAATGTGTAGTTGTGATGTGGTCATGCTTTGTGTGAAGGGATGGGATAGTTGTGTAGTTTGTAAAGTGGCCGAATGCCATGTGAAATATTTGGATTGTGGAGGTTCGCAAATTGTGAAGCATGATGCATGTTGTATTGGGTTGAGAAATTGTGAAACCATGTGGTTATGTTGGCTTGTTGTATATTGATCAATTTAAACGGATAATGGATTTAATTGATGCGTGTATGTATATTGATTTAGTTGAAGAGTTTTGGTAGATTTTTAATTAAATACAATGGTCTATGGATTATAATTTTATATGAGAACCATGATGTCCAAGAATGTGGATAGATTGTGTTTAACGTGATCTATTTTTTATTCTTAATGTTGTGCGGTGTGTATGATTATAGTTGCAAGATGGTAACATTTTGAAGATGTATGAATCTTATTACGTGCTAGATGGATGGAGTATGAGTAATTTTGTTAGATTGAATTATATGGACAACAAGCATGCTGGTATGTTTTATTAATTAAATTGCGTATATGGAAGTGTTTAGAAGAATTTGTGAATTGATGCTATGCAGTCAAGTGTATATATATTGAATCGAGTATTGATGTTTCGAAAACAATATATATATATATATATATATAGATGTTGATAATTGTAGTGTGATGGTTCAAGTGAAGTTTCTTATATAAATATATGTTAGGCTGTGGTTTAAAAATAACACAAATAATTTTTTCGCATCATCTTGGTTGAGGTTGCATATTGTCTACGTTGGATTCATTTTTAATTATTATAATACATGAATTAGTCCTTATTACATGTTTGACTAGATGATGAACCCTATCCCTAATATGTGATATTGTATTTTTATTTATCTTATGTAAGACTATTTGCAGTGAAATACATTTGGTGGAAATAATTTTTTTTTACAACTATCAATTTGCATATAATTCGTTACAAATAGACATTTATTTGCAACAAATGTAGATTTCATTGCAATAAACATATTTAATTGCAATTGCAACAATTAAGATACATTTCGATTGTAATTACATTCTTTTGCAATGAATGTACATTTCGTCGCAAATAAACATATATTTTGCAATGAATGAATGTACATGTTATCGTGAAGACATAAACGACGACGATAAATTGATTTGCAACGATCAAATTTTGTAGCTATAATAATTATTTGCAATGAAAAAAATCATTGTCAGGATATACTTTTCCATGGTTGCATTTGCGAGAGTATGGTGACGAAAATCATTGCAAATACGTTTTGGCAACGACAAAATGAACTTTTTGCAACAGTTGTAAAAAGTGATTTTTATTGTAGTGTATGTGACAACACGATATACTATTTATATTCAAAATATTTTGAAATTTGTGCCTATGTAATTATAAAATTGAAATTGAGATATTTTACAATTTTTAATTCAAACACTTCCTACAATCTGACCTCAATATTTAATGTACGTAATTAGGCTTACATGTTCCATCTATCAGTTTCTGAATTGTTAAAAGTACGTATTTGAATAAAAGGATTATAGTAAACCCAGATCAAATGAAGGTTAGAATGCAGGGTTACTTGATACATTTAATATCATACGAAATTTCTAGAACAACATCTAATATTGGATCATGTTTCATATTTTTTTTTTTTTTTAAAGAGTTGGAGCCACATGTTCAGGAGTGACTCATCTCTAATTTTATTAATAAACCCTCACTTATGATGGAGGAACAATCCTAATTACATCAAAGAATCTCCAACAAAGCTCCAACATAACTTAACGTCTAACATACAGAATACCCAACCTATCCATAATAATAAGACCCCTAAGCCTCCCCAACTCGTACTCCTCACCCAAGAAATCCCAATTCCCACCATTAGTACCAAATTTTCCCAAAAAATTTGCTAGCATATTTGCTTCTCTAAATACATGAGCAAACTGAATATTAAGAGTAAAAATAATAGACTATGCTTCCTGCTAAAAATTTCACAAATATCAATAATTACAAGCTCCCAAGATGAACCAACCAATAATAACACTAGAATCCGACTTCACCACCAAATCCCTCAACCCCAACTGCTGGCAAAGACGTAGACCATCTAGGAAAGCACGTCACTCAACGATGATATTAGTAGCATGCCCATAACAATGTGCAAATCCCCCAAGTACTTGCCCATTTGCATTCCGCACAATACCTCCACCACCAGATACACTGGGTTCCCAATGGAACCCCCATCCACATTGAGCTTGACCATACCCACTTTCGATGAAGACCAAGCAATCAACCTTAACCTACGCTCAACAACCGGCACCAATGGACAATTAAGCTCACACAAAACCCATCTATCAAGTGAACCCAAACTCTTGAACTTTCTCATCGGCGTAAAAAAATCAATGACCAACCCTTTGACCATGCGAATAATTCCAGTCATGTTTCATACTTGCTACTGATATTGGAGAGGTCTGTTACATCAAATAATAGATAATGTTTAGATTTTTTATAGCTCATGTAATAGCTCAATCCCACACTCACATGAACAAGTACTGGTACTGTATTGATACACCAGCTTGTTAATAGCTAGCAGATCTCTTCTATGGAGCCTTAATATCGAGGAGAAAGATAAAAAGATGAATATTGGATTGATTTAGATTCCAATAATAGGTCAGCTCCCATATATATAATATCTCTCACTTTTCAAGTCACTTATAACAGTTATTAAAGAGATGTTAATTATAATCATCTTTTATGTTTTAATTAAATATAATTTTATCATCCCTTAATATAACAACAATTATTTGATTTAACTTGTTCGCAAATTATTTTACGACACATCAAGAAATAAGAAATAATGAAAAATGATAGTAAAAATAATGATAAAAAAACATTTTTCAATCTAAATAAAATGACAGATCCAGATTCAGTGAAACCTATGCTATTATCCTTTTTAAAATTACAATAATATCATTTTCAAAATAGTACTTTCTTCTATTTAATAAAGGATTTGCACATGCAATCCCCGAGTGGGAAATGCAAATAGAATTTCTCTACTTTTATATATGCCATACATGTCTAATTACTAATTTAAATATTTGAAACCTTATTCCATGTACGATAATACTTCAAATATGTTTCTTTTATCTTAATTATCCTTAAACAGGAATGGTTTTTATATATTTAGGACTCATTTGGAAAGTGTGTACGCTTCCACAATGTTGCATAGAGACTCAGAGAGCAAGTAATGTTCTCTTAATATTTAACTTAATTTTTAATATTTTTTTAGAAGATCATCCAGCTTCATTTTCAACTGAGCCTCGAGTATCCAACTCAATTACACAAAGCACTTCTTCGAACGGCTGCCTCAAACAGCTTCATCTGCGTGATTTTTTAGGCACATTTGTGATTTCTTGGTCTCATTTAACTTTCTATTTGAGAAATTCATTGTGCTACTTAGTTATTTGTTTTGTTTGTTGGCTATTATCCTTATTTTTCAGTGCTTTTCATTGATGATGCACCAGAATCAAACATCGCTTTACATATTGGAAGAATGACTCCTTATTTATCCCCATCCTCCTTATTTAGCTTTTGTTCCTATGGATTCTTTTTGGTTAAATATTATCTTTCTTGTTTGCAGTTTTCTTGTCTATATTGATATTGATGAAGCTGGCCTTCTAGAGATGGATCAACAAGCAGCTAGCTATAACAAAAGTCAAAATGCCACTGTTTATAATATTTTTCTGTTTGTTATGAAGCAGTGATCCTTCAAGATTTGAGGTATGACTACAAGTCTACATCCCTGCATAAAGCTACATTAAGCTACAGATTAGTGACTTTTTTTTTTTTTTTTTTTTAGTTTCATGCTTATCTAGGATGCCCTAAAACCCAATATATTTATGCCCTTGGTTTCAGATTCTTCCTGAACAGTTGTGTTTATTTGGAGATTCTTACCATTGAACTCCGCCTCTGGATCGATCTCTGTCTCTCTATTTTATAGATCTGTGGATAGTTGTGTATATTCCTATGTATGTTCAAGAGTTATTTATTTTGTGGGGTTGAGACTGAGGACTTTTGCTTGTGTGTAATTTAGTACAGGAAATGGGTGGTCTTGATTGTGTTCTTGCATGAGGACTTTTGCTTCTTGTTAGATGAGAAAGTTCTTATGAGCAAACTGCACTTTCAGAGAAGTGTTCGGATCTCGACCGGATAATTTCTATACTGCTGAGGCTGTGAGGTAAGTGTATACCTGCTTGAACAAGTGTGGTTACATTGCCTCGTTTGTTTTTACAAATGTCATGAGATAAGATAAAAGTTGAAAGTTAAATAAAATATTGTTAGAATATTTTTTTTAATATTATTTTTGTTTTGAAATATGAAAAAATTGAATTGTTTCTTTTATTTTGTGTGAAAATTTGGAAAAGTTATAATCAATAGATGAGATGAGAATGATTGTAAAAACAAACGAGGATATAAAGGAAGATACTATAGGTGGGTTTCTTTTTCTTTCCTTAATTCAGGTCAGTTTCCTCTGAAGCCTCTAGTGATCTCATAATTTAGGCGAAGGGAAGCAGATACTTTAGAAACCTTTCAAAACTTCTGATTGAGGTTAGTTTAGTTTGATACTTCCAGGAACTGTCGTTTAGGTTGTGACACAGATTTAGACTTGTTCTTCACATACTCCTTGTTCTTTCTGATTTCTTCAGTTGCTTCCATTTTCAATTATTCAAGTTCAAGATTGGTGTAGAAAAGCTTCAGCTCCAGCTCATCCATGCCCTGACAAGTGTTCAAAACAGAGCTGTTAGTTTCAAATTGAGAGTTCAGAAAATAGCAGAGGAAAAATACGAGAATTTCAAAACAAATTAAATGCCATGCTTAGTGGTGTATGCTCTATTGAAGTAATTAGTATCCTGTGAAATGGTAGTTTATTGTTGTGTATTGGAGTTTGATTAAAGCAATGTATGTGTTTTGTAATGTCCTTAGTAAATTAGTTCAAACAATGTAATATGTAGTGGATTGCATCGTGTATGTCACATGCATTTTACATGATGAATATTAGAATTTTTTTATTTATTTTACATGCATTTAGTTAAAAAAAAGTTAATTAGTTGTTTATAGGCTTATAGCTTTAGCTATTTTTGACATAAATTTAGTTTTCCATTTTGATATATTTTTATTATTATGGACAGCATTCAATGCATTGGTATTATGCTGTTTAACATGAGTTCATGAAAAATCTTTAATAAAATATAGGCATTTTTTTAATAAAAATTGTAATAAAATAGTCTTTTAGATTAAAAAAAAAAAGGCTTTTCAACATTATTTTTTTCTTGAAAAAAATTAATAACATATAAGCTTTTGTTAAAAAAAAAAAATGGTACAGCCCTGAACCCGAATTTCCAGATTCCGGCCGGGGTTTGAAACCCAGGTACTAACAAAACAGAAGAATTCGTGACGTCTTTGCTACAAAGATAAAGGTTTAATAGACACAGAAAGGAGAAGCGAGAGCTGGGAGGGTGGAGTCATGTAAAGAAAAGAAGGAAACCACTCAAGTTTTTAATCTACATGCAGAATTATTTGAATTGAAGAGAGAAATGTGTAACTTGAACTCGATTAACGACTTAATCAGAAGATTATTATGTAAATCCCCCACTGATTCATGCACCATCAAAAGGAAACAAACAAGAAAGTTAATCCAAACTAATTAACATTAATTCTGTCATGCATTCAAAGCAAATCGTTCTTAAATAAGACCAGAAAAGAGTGAAATTTGAAAATGAAATGCCTCTCTCTCAAAGGTACAATACTATAAGATGGAGAAATTCCTCCAGTGTCAGTAACTCAATATTGTTACAATTGAAGACTTTACTAAACAAAACTGATTGAAGCAATCTCAATGATGGCTTCCCAATTGACAGCAATTTGATAAGCCATCTTAATTTCTGTCTCAATGAGTCAACTACAATCAAAATTATCCATTTAATTTGACCACCGATCGAGTTTCGAGGATATCACCACCACAATTGGAAAGTTTATAAACAAAACCAAAATTGGGGGGGGGGGGGGGGGGGGGGGGGGGGGTGGCAATTTCAACCTGTTATGTCTATTTCTTCCCAGTAGGCTCCAAATCCATATCCTGAAGGTTCAGCAACAAATCATCTGAACTCAGGAAAACTTTGTTGGATGAATTCGAGACAGTATGTGCAATCTCTCTGGCAGCTTCAATCTTCCTGAGAGTGATAAATGCCGGATTATTGGCAATAGCTTCACCAATCAGCTGTGCACTCTTGGCCTCACCCTGGCAATCGGTGTGGGAAAAGTTAAACAAGAGAGACCTTCATATGGGGAATCAAAACACATTGATTTAACAAATTAGAATCAACTATTGTTAAAAAAATACAATCATTTGAAGATTGTCCTGCTAGTTCATTTTATTAAGAATAAAACAGTATTCAAAGGTTGCTTTAGCAAAGATTCTCCACAGGTTTTAAGAACTTCCTACTGAATTCGATGACAGCCAAGCACCTATTAAAATAACAATAGAATCTCACTGACTATTGAAGGAACAAAAAGCTTTCTCAATGTTCTTGATAAAAATGGCCAGGATGTCAACAAAAGCAAACCACAAAATAAGCCACTAATCGTTAAATAGACTAGCATTTGATGAAGAAAAGATGGTGCAAACATGATTCCATTTCTTACACTATTCTAAATTTTTTCTCACTAGCATGACCTCAGGTGGAAATATATCAATCAAGTCAATCCCTGACCAGATCCTTAATTCCAAATGAAGACACTCACAGCATCAACCAGAAATGTGGTAGACCAAAGAATAAGCTAAGCAGATCTCTCCACGACAGATGATGAAGAGTTGAGAGAAAATAAACATTTGCTCAAACCTACACCAAATTTAAGGCAGCATCTATACATGAAGATTAAATGTCTGAGGTCTCTTCCATCTCACCTGTGCTCTGATAATGGCACTTTTCTTGTCTTGTTCAGCTTTTTCCACAATAAATTTAGCCCTCTCAGCCTCTTGTGCAGCCACCTGTTTGGATTCAATTGCAGCTGTAAATTCCTTTCCAAAAGTTAAGCTTGTGATTGACACATCATCCAATGCAATATTGAAATTGGCTGCCCTCGCTGTCAAAATTTCCCGAATATTCCTACTGACAGCCTACAAAGAATAAAAGACCAATCATCAATCAGTGAATTCTGAAAGCTTACATCAATCGTTAGAACCCAACCTTGATTTAATATAAACTGGAATTTTCTAGAGACAAGGAAAAAAACAAAATATAAGTAGGGACGTATCAAATGATTGGTCTTGCTTAATACATTGGATAATGGAAATCATTATTTTAGTGAAACGGTAGATAATCAAAAACGTGCATAGGAGAAAATCTTGACAAACAGTCCCCCTAACCCAATGCTCTTAACTATATAAGAAGGTTTGAGTATGTCTTGGTGTTCACCTCTCTCTGAGTAATAAGCTGGCTGGCATTATACTGGGCGACAACAGCTTTCAAAGTTTCATGAATAATTGAAGGAAGGACCCTTTCGTTATAGTTCTCACCAAGTGCTCTGTAAATTGTTGGTAACTGGTCGGGCACAGGGCGGGTAAGAACTCGAAGCCCAATTCTCACCTGTACAGCAAAGTCAATATTTACACAAAAAAATTCAGAAGGAAGATTGTGCCAAGTACTAAATGTTTGAGACCATAAATCTACCTCTAAAAGCAGGAAAATTGAACTCTAAAACAAAGCTATAATTGTTTCCCAAACACGGTGTGATGCCCCCAATCTTCGCTTGGGATTTGAGGAGACTGAAGCGTCAGGATATGTTCATGATAGATAATATACAATGCACCTAGCATGCTTCTAGCAATATGCAATAATCGCAGCGGATTTTTTTTTTTGTTCAACCAATACTTGCACCAGAATAGACTAAATCCCAAAATACCTTTCATAACATTAATACATAAATAGGTTCATCATCCATACAAACATAACCTTAACTCAAAGGAGACATAGTGCTGGAGTATGAACTCCATAATTACAGATGACTGCATAGTTTCTTAACTACAGGTTGAGTAGCTCACGCAGCTCGGCTACCAAAAATAAAATTACATAAAAAACGGGAGGATATATTAGGTTCTCCAGACTTAGCCTCTCACTAATCGATCTCGTCGAGGCTGGTTCGTTAGTTTACAAAGCATGCATAACAATAAACACGATGTGTACGCATGATTGACATGAGCTTGCTTTTACAAGAAAATAACATCATCGACATTAGAGTTTCATACTTCATAACATGCTTGCTTTCACAAAAAGATTTCTTTCATTCTTATTCTTATTCTTACAGTGGGTGGACACCTCACTGTTCCCCATAGACCGTGTGCTCATACTAGTTACATACTGCACCACATCACAGGTCCTTAAACCAGCTGTGAATACGTCATCTAAGTCTAACCTCATGATAGTTCGAATTAACCATTACCATGAATCTTAGCGACACCCACCAGCATTATCAAAAGAAAATTATCAGAAGGTTAGTATATCTCATTATCAAAGAAAATTCTGCAGCTCCGCCATTGTGCACTCCCTATCTTCAAAGCTCCCAATATACTAAGGTTAGGAATGTCCTTATCAAAGAAAATTCTCAGAATCTACACTCTTTGAGCACTATTTGCAAAATTTGTCCCTTAACTTTTCAGAATTTGCAAATAAGCCCCTAAACTTTCAATAATTGCAATCCAGCCCCAAACTTCAGAAACCTCATCTATTTTCTATTCTAAATTCATTTTTTAACAAATTCTAAATTCATTTTTAAGTTAAATTCACTAATTCAACTTAATCACAAGTTTCATGTTTCAAATCAAAGCTTAACACATAGATCTAACTCCCATTAAAAGGGTTTAGAGGATCCACTCACCAAACCAAAACTTTAGAGTTCAAAAGAATCAACTCACAAAGAAAGCTCACACTAACTTTCAGTTTCACAAACCCTAAGTGATTCGTGCAAACTTTTGAATGAGAGAACTTGTGTTTCAAGCTCAAACCAAGATTTGATACACCATACAAGTCATCAAACTCCAACACAACCGAAATCATCAAGCAACTCCTAAGACTAAATGGCATTTCAAGTCAAAATTCCAGAACCATACACAATCATGCTTTTCGAATTGAGTATGCTCTAACTTCACCAAGAACCAACCATTTCACTTCAAGAAAAACATTTTATCATGTTCCTAACTTTGAGTATAAAAAATAGAAGAGGAAAGGATAAAGAAAGAGGACTTACAAAGACTAGCACTTGGACAAAGATTGGCTCTCTTCCAGTCACTTTCTTACTCGCTCGGTTTCTCTCTATTGTGCAAGAGTTGATGTGCAAGTGAGGAAGAGCTATGGTGGACGTGTGAGACAAAAGGAATTGATATGAGAGAGAGTGAATTTCAGTAGGGTGAGGTATAGGGCTGATGTTTTCTTGCCTGTGGAGTTGGATGAGTGACTTGGTGTGAGAGACTTGAGGTGACCGGATGGCATGAGGGAAGGGGGTGGTGGCTGAAATGGCTGGTACATAAAAGGGTATGGGGCTGTGCAGGTGGTACAAGAAAGGTGTCTCAGTTGCTTGCAAAAGAGCTCAAACTCGTGTGAAGGGAACGGCAAAAACCGAGTGGCATGTTGCTTGCTTTTGGGGTTTGAAATTCAAAAGTGAGGGCTGGGCAGGGGGTGCATGGCTGGAGAGGGCAGGGTATGGGCTTCAAAAAGGTGTAAGACCTTTGTAAGAAAGGCCTGAACTTGCCTTGTTTCACACTCATCCTTCTTACATGTGTACTAAGCTTGACATGTGACAATGAGGTCCAAATGGAGGGTGGTGATGGTGCCATGTGTCAATGAGGTTCCCTAGTATTTTTTGGCTGACTTGGCCATCCTACATGGCATGGTGACAGCTGGTTGATAACATGGCATGCTAGACACCACGTGGAGCTCCGAAATTCATGAAAACTTTTATTGCACAATAAAATCCTAAAAATTCTCAAGAATCCAACGGTGCAATCCATTTTGTCTCACTATGATCCTAAGTGCCTAAAAAAATCCAAATGGCATTACATTCCCTTAGCGGATCATAATTCGCTATGCTTTCAAATCGAAAACCTAACTAGTTTTTAATCCATGAATTTTTCCAAAGTTTTCATGGCAGATCCAATATCTAAATAAAAGAAATTATTTCCATCGAATTTCTTTCGGAGCGTTACACTATGTACTTCTATATGTCAATTAGTACGCTGTTTAAAAAAACACATCATTTTTTTATAAGTTAAAAAAAAAAAAAAAAAAAGAGCCACACAAGCATGGGGAAAGAACTGTTTCAACTTCTCCAATACAGCACAAAAGAACCCCACAATACAACAGGTGGACGGGCAAAAAGGAAGAGAAAAACAGAGGCTTTTTGTATTTTGAGCCGGTTGGAGTAGATGTCAAACAAATGAGACTAGATAAAAATGAGGACCAGATTCAAAAAAACACCTATTTTCCTAGAGGACTAGATGCCAAACAATAGTGCAGTCACACGAGGACTGGCTGTCAAGTACACTAGGCGCGGGGGCAACTTTTGACCTTGGGGTGCAGGGTTTAAACAGCACCAGAGGGTTAGCATCTGCCACCAATGTCTCATATCATCTAGACTCAAGGGATTTTGCTGAAGTTAAGATTTAGATCTAGAAACAACATGAACAACAAACATGAGAAAAAACTAATATTATTGATGATTCGTATTGTCCCAAACGTGCTAGACTAGATGAAGCAAGGATTTCAAACCTTTAAGGTGCATGATTTTACACACGGCTAACTGCACTCTAATACTTAAGTCCATGCGCAGAAGTGAATCTTTAATATAAGGAAGGCCATGTATTATTTCTGCTTCAAAATTTTATTTATCTTGGCATCCAAAATTACAGATCCTTTTACAACAACATTTAACACAAAGGACTGTTGATCATTAAACTATCTAAAAATCAAAATCCCAATAGGCGGGGATGGATATGATATTCAGAAAATAACTCAAATGCAGGCCAAAACTGCACAAGTATTGAACCTTTCTCCTCCACAAGTTTTTCAGTTATGTAGTTCAATTGCAAGTTACAAGTTTCTGAAAGGGCTTTCAACTAACCAAGAGAAGAATATATTAATATCTTTAAAATTGGTTCTTTGAACGCTTTCTTTTTAAAGGCAAAAAATATTGCAGCAACACTTCTGTATAAAGCCATATTTATGGGCAAACATTATATGAGAGATATATATGGGAGGACTCAGTATCATCCAATGACCATTATCCAAGTTGCTGAAAATCACTCGCCATTGTAATTTACATGTATGCGTGCTACTATCCTATAAGCAGTTCTTCCTTTTTCAAAAAAATATCCAAAGAAATTTCTTCTCACTTATTGTGGTACAACTTCCAGTCTCTACTGTTTACTCAGAAGGCTTGTCATGCACTATAGTGAAGCTAACTGACCAACTATACTAGTTTAAATACAATTTCTAGAGTCAAAGTATTGTGCACAAACACAATTCTACACTTGCATCCACAATATGATCCATACACAAAGGAAAAAGAAAATCCAACACACATACACACATGTGCGTATACAATTGACACACACACACACACACACACACAAACACAAACACGTATATAGACTGAAAGAGTGCCCTAATGATCCTTCTTATACATGACTTGGACCAATTTTAAACCAAAAAGGAAAACAAAGTGAGGAATTTAACGCACATATATGATTAGTAGCAATCTAAGCAGAATTTGAGGAATTTAACGCACATATATGATTAGTAGCAATCTAAGCAGAATTATTCATCATTTTTAACGTTTCTAGATGAGTTGCGTACTAAGAAAAACAACTCCAAATCTAACTAAAGTACACAACATAGCCTCAAAATTACATGAATGGTTTTCGAAATACTTTGAAGAAAACCACCTTTTAACAACATAATCATGCCAATTTTCCGCAACAGCAACAAGAAAGAAATTTACCATCTGGAGGTCGCGGCTCCCAGAATTACTCTCCACAAGATGGGGTTTTGCACGGACATCATAAATTACGGGCCTGTCAAACCATGGAATCATAAAGTGTGTACCTTCAGCATAAACCTGTGCATCCAACATTAATATACTGATATAGTGAAGTACAGAACTTGGAACAAAGGATAAGGTATTTTACAAACAACAATTTTGTCAAAATACTAACCTGGTCTTTCACACCAACTATACGGTTAAACATGATGGCTCGATGGCCTCCCTCGACATTGTAGAGACTGTTAGCAGCACCATACAAACCAAGTGCACCAATGACTCCCACCCTAAATAAAGCAGAAGCTGCACCGCCGCCGGGCATCTTTGGAACTTTGACGTTGTTCAAATTCATTCTTTTGGTAAATGTTGATAATGGGCAACTACCAGTGTGGCCGTCTCTCTCACAATTACAGAAATTAAACAAAAGATATCAAAACCCACGGCCTATTATACACATTTTTTTCAAAGCAAAAGAAAATTTAGGTCTTGTTCATTTTTACAAAATTTTTTAATTTATTTCATTTAATTATTATAATTTTTTTAAAGTTTTACACAATAAAGTAAAAAATTCAAACAAAAATAATATTAAAAAAATATATTATAACAATATTTTATTTAACTTCTAACTTTTATCTCAACTCATTTCATCTTATCTGCGAAAACAAAAGAGACCCTAATGGAAACAAGTAAATAGGCAAAGTCTAAGTACACAGGAAGAATACAATAGAGAACACCTAATTATAAGTTAGGAGCTAGAAAGCGATACAAAAAAGTCATCTAAGCTGGCTCTGTTAAAACCGCCTATTATAAACATGAAGCATAATTCACTGCTGCAAACCATACCGAAATATAAGAATCAGAACAAGGTAGTCAAAAATGGGGATGCAGGTACCTGATATACAACTTGAACTATTGGGATGGAAACTCTACTTGAACACAATAAAAACAAAAAATTTCTTTCCGATTAGCATCTCAGTTGTTCTTTCGATTTTGAAGATATACAATGTGAATAAATCATACCGTATTCTTATGCAAGACCCAAACTCTTTAAATCTTCCCAAATTTTCTAGGAAATAAAACTAGTAACAAATAACAAACATAACAGATGAAAAAAAGCTAAATATTCGATTGAGAAAATAAAAGGTGTGACGGAAAATGTGAAAGTGCATCTCGATACCTGATTGTTCCCAATAGGGAAGGGTTTAGAGTAGAGAGAGAGAGAGAGAGAGGGTTTAGCAGATCAAGGAAAATATATTTGGCCGAGCGCGGTATTTTCAAAATAGCTTTATGGGCTTTTGATAGAAAGGCCAACAACTTTTTTTCTTTTATTCCTTTCTTGGATGGTGGGCTTTGGCCTTTGGGTTTTGAACATTAAGGGCCCGTTTGGATATAGAACATTTCACCTCATCTCATCTCATCTAATTTCAATTAATAATCTCATTACTATTCATAATGCATCTCAACTTATCTATTCTTATCTCACCATCCAAAATAACCCTAAGTTAAACACCATCCATAAAAGCTACTAACAAATTTTTCCTGGGTAAAGGATTTTGTAATTTTCATATGCCCTAGTTTTCTTTCTCGTGTTCCTCTAATATTTTGGAATGTGAAAGAAGGCATACTCAAGCAAGAAGCTCACGTCCTCCCTTTTTCCATCCAACTCTCTCTCTCTCTCTCTCTCTCTCTCTCTCTCTCTCTCTCTCTCTTTTATCCTATAAAAAAGAAAAAAAAATCTACATACTATAACCCCATCCCACTATGATGAGGTGACATTGTCCATCAACTTGTAAATTTTTTCTTTAAAAAATAAAGGGTGATTTGAGTGTCATAAGAATGCACATTTTATTTGCTGGGATGAGAGTATGATGAGAGTGTGGTTTATAACATTACTAAAAAAGATCCACAATCCTTTGTCTTCCCCAAGAAAATATATTGTAACATATTAAGTGATTATTTTGAGAATAGAATAGCATAATACAAAAAAAATAATAATAACAAAATGCAAGTAGTGCATGTAGTAACACACTTGAATGTAAGGCCACTGTGCTTCTATTACACCTGAGAAAAGAATTAAAATTGGGGAAGAAAAATAGCTCTTGACGTACCAACCAATATCTCCCCCTATCATCTATTCATCTTCATCTTAAGATTCAAAATAAAGAAAAATAAATAAATCTTGAACGGTAATAGTGGTTCAAGATTTTAAGCCACTAAAATGCAAAGCAGAAAATTCTCGAACAATACCCAACTCCTAAGTAACGTTTCTTTCCTTCGGCATATACCCATAAAGAAAGCACAACTACATGCAAAAGATGAAATAAATAATCAAAGGTAGAAAATCAATAAGCATGTGAGAGCGAAAGTGTCAATCTCAATTTCAAGCAAGCGGGATAGTTGTTTGAGGTATAAACCCTAAGAGACTCTATGAGAAAGTAAAATTGTTAGCCCAATAGTGTACTACGCTTCTATCATTTTTTAGAAGAGAGAAGTGGTGCTAAAACGAAATTTACATCCTCCAAAAAATTTGTGACAGGTATGATTTTTAACAAGTGAAAAATAGAAGTAAGCGTAGATTATCAAATCCCATAACCTCCTCCCCGGTACTCTCTTTCTCCCCCCATTTCTCTCTCTTTCTCTCCTCTCTCTCTCTCTCTTCATCCACCTTTCTCTCTTCAACCAAAGGTGAAAGGTTTGATTTCACACCACCTTCTCTCTCCTCTCAAGCTCTCACCCTTTTTAAGTGCTTAGAAAAATCTCTTCTTTCGCAAATATGCCTTCTTTCTGGGGGTCAGTCCTTTTCATTGATGGCAAGTCAATTGGAGAAGGCAAATATTCCACTACAGCATCAAACTGCCTATTATACACATGAAGCAGAATTTGCCCCTGCAAAACATACTGAAACAGAAGAATCAGAACAAGGTAGTCAAAAATGGGGATGCAGGTGCCTGATATGCAACTTGAACTGGAAGGATGGAAATTCTACCTGAACACAATAAAAACAAAAAATTTCTTCCCAATCATCAACTCAATTGTTCTTTCGATTTTGAAGATATACAATGCGAGTAAATCATACTGTATTCTTATGCAAGACCCAACTCTTTGAATCTTTCCAAAATTTCTAGGAAACAAAAGTAACAAATAAGAAACAGAACAAACAACAAAAGCTAAATATTCCATTGAGAAAATAAAAGGTGTGATGGAAAAGACGAAAGTGTATCGCGATACTTGATTGTCCCCAATAAAGGTTTGACATTTACAACGCACAACAAGAAAGTGAGAGAGAGTGTTTAGAACTCACAAGAGAGAGAGAGAGAGAGAGAGAGAGAGAGAGAGGGTTCAGCAGATCAAGGGAAATATATTTGGCCGAGCACAACGTTTTCAAAATAGCTTTATGAGCTTTTGATAGAAGGCCCACAACTTTTTTTTCTTTTATTCCTTTCTTGGATGAAATGGTCGACCCAAAGCACCACCCATAAAAGCTACTAAATAATTTTTCATTGATAAAGGATTTTGCAATTTTCATATGCCCTAGTTTTCTTTCTCCTTTTCCCTCAATATTTTGGAATGTGAAATAAGACAGATTCAAGCAAGAAGCTCACGTCCCCTTTTTTCCATCCAACTCCCTCTCTCTTTTACCCTATAAAAACAGAAAAAGAAATTCTACATACTACACCCTCATCTCACTATAATGAGGTGACATTGTCCATCAACTTGTAAATTTCTTCTTTAAAAAATAAAGAATGATCTGAGGGGCATAAGAATGCACATTTAGACATTGGGATGAAAGTAGGATGAAAGTGTGGTTTATCGTATTACTAAAAAAGATCCACAGTCCCTTTGTCGTCCCCAACAAAATATATTGTAACATATTAAGTGATTACTTTGAGAATAGAAAAGCATAATACAAAAATAATAATAATAATAATAATAATAATAATAATAATAATAATAATAATAAGAAAATGCAAGTAGTGCATATAGTAACACATCTTGAATGTAAGGACACTCTTCTATTACACCTGAGAAAATAAATTATACAATATATAAATTGTATTTTACTTTTTCACAATTTGGTCATTGGTAGGCAGATTACGAAGAAGAAAAAAAATTGGGAAAGAAAAATAGCTCTTGACGTACCAATCAATATCTCCCATTTTCAACTATTTGTTTTTATCTTAAGATTCAAAATAAAGAAAAATAAATAAATCCCCAACGGTAATAATGGTTCAAGATTTTAAGCTAATAAAATGTAGAGCATAAAATTCTCAGAAAATACCCAACACCTAGGTAACATTTCTTTCCTTCGACTTGTAAAAGTGCACATTATGGTTGTTAGGAAATTTGATTTTGATGGTTCTGGTGAAGAACCCAGGAGTGAAGAACACTTGAGTAACCCATAAAGAAAGCACAACTATATGCAGATGATGAAATAAATAATCAAAGGTAGAAAATCAATGGACCTGTGAGAGTATAAGTGTTAATCTCAGTATGAGGTAGGCAAGACAGTTGTTTGAGGTATAAACCCTAAGAGACTCTATGAGAAAGTAAAATCATTGGCCCAATAGTGTATTACGCTACTATCATTTTTTAGAAGAGATAAGGACTGCTAAAACTGAATTTACACCTTACAAAAAATTTGTGACAGGTATGATTTTTAACAAGTGAAAAATAGAAGTGAGTGTAGATTATCAAATCCTGTAACCTCCTTCCCAGTACTCTATTTCTCCCCCCTTCTCTCTCTGTCTCTCTTCTCTCTCTCTCTCTCTCTCTTCAACCAAACGTAAAAGGTCTGGTTTCGCTCCACCTTCTCTCTCCCCTCAAGCTCTCACCTTCTCTTACCCCTTATAAGTGCTCAGAAAAAACTCTTCTTTCGCAAATATGCCTTCTTTCTAAGTTAATCCTTTCATTGATGGCAAGTCAATTGAAGAAGGCAAATAATCCACAATAGCATCAAACTGCCTATTATATACATGAAGTAGAATTTGTCGCTACAAACCAAACCGAAATAGAAGAATCAGAACAAGGCAGTAAAAAATGGGGATGCAAGTGCCTGATATGCAACTTGAACGGCTGGGATGGAAATTCTACTTGAACACCAAAAAAACAAAAAATTTATGTCTAATCATCAACTGAGTTATTCTTTCGATTTTGAAGATATACAATGCAAGTAAACCATACCGTATTCTTATGCAAGACCCAAACTCTTTGAATCATCCCAAAATTTTTAGGAAACAAAACTAGTAACGAATAACAAACAGAATAGATGACAAAAGCTAAATATTCCAATGAGATAATAAAGGGTGTGATGGAAAAGGTGAAAGTGTATCTCCATAACTAATTCTCCCCAATAGGGAAGGTTTAGCATTTATAGCGCACGGCAAGAAAGTGAGATAGAGTGTTTAGAGCTCACAAGAGAGAGACAGAGAGATGGAGACAGAGAGAAGGGGGTTTAGCAGATCAAGGGAAATATATTTGGCATAGCGTAGCATTTTCAGAATAGCTTTATGGGCTTTTGATAGAAAGGTCTACAACTTTTTACTTTTATTCCTTTCTTGGATGATAGAAAGGGTCCTTACTTGGATATAAAGACCCACAACACTATCCATAAAAGCTACTAACAAACTTTTCATGGATAAAGGATTTTACAATTTTCATATGCCTTAGTTTTCTTTCTCATTTTCCTCTAATATTTTGGAATGTGAAAGAAGGTAGACTCAAGCAAGAAGCTCATGTCCCCCCATTTTTCCATCCAACTCCTTCTCTCTTTTGCCCTATAAAAATTAAAAAAAAAAATGAAATTGTACATACTACACCCTCATCCCATTATGATGAGATGACATTGTCCATCAACTTGTAAATTTTTTCTTTAAAAAATAAAGGATGATCCGAGGGTCATAAGAATGCACATTTTATACACTGGGATGAGAGTAGGATAAGTGTGGTTTATATCATTACTAAAAAAGATCCACAGTCCCTTTGTCTTTCCCAAGAAAATACATTGCAACATGTATATTAAGTGATTATTTTGAGAAGAGAAAAGCATAATACAAAATAATAATAATAATAATAATAATAACCAAATGCAAGTAGTGCATATAGTAACACGACTTGAATGTATGGCCACTGTGCTTCTATTACACCTGAGAAAAGAAATTATACAATATATAAATTTTATTTTACTTTTTCACAATTTGGTCATTGGTGGGCAGATTATGAAGAAAAAAGAAATTGGGGAAGAAAAATAGCTCTTGACGTACCAACCAATATGTCCCCTTTTCATCTATTCATCTTCATCTTAAGATTCAAAATAAAGAAAAATAAAGAACTCCTCAACAGTAATAGTGGTTCAAGATTTTAAGCCACTAAAATGTAGAGTAGAAAATTCTCAGACAATACCCAACTCCTAGGTAACATTTCTTTCATTCGACATATAAAAGTGCACATGATAGTTTTAGGAAATTTGATTTTGATGGTTATGGTGAAGAACCCTTGAGTGAAGAAAACTTGACTAACTGAAAAAGAAAGCACAACTACATGCAAAGTATGAAATAAATAATCAAAGGTAGAAAATCAATAGACCTGTAAGAGCGAAAGTGTCGGGTCTCAGTTTCAGGTAGGCGGAATAGTTGTTTGAGGTATAAACTCTAAGAGACTCTTTGACAAAGTAAAATTGTGGGCCCAATAGTGTAGTATGCTACTATCATTTTTTTAGAAGAGAGAATGGGTGCTAAAACGGAATTTTACACCAAAAAATTTGTGATAGATATGATTTTTAGCAAGTGAAAAATAGAAGTGAGTGTAGATTATCAAGTCTCGTAACCTCCTCCTCGGTGGTCTCTTTCTCCCCCTCTCTCTCTTGATCCCCCTCTCTCTCTTCAACCAAAGGTGAAAGGTCTGATTTTGCCCCACCATCTTTCTCATTTCAAGCTCTCACCTTCTCTCACTCCTATAAGCGCTCAGAAAAATCTCTTCTTTTGCAAATATACCTTCTTTCTGGGCCATTCCTTTCATTGACGACAAGTCAATTGGAGAATGCAAATAATCCACAACAGTATCAAACCGCCTATTACACACATGAAGCATAATTTGCCACTACAAACTATACTGAAACAGAAGAATCAGAAAAAGGCAGTAAAAAATGGGGATGCAGGTGCCTGATATACAACTTGAACTGCTGGGATGGAAATTCTACTTGAACACAATAAAAACAAAAAATTTCTATCCGATCATCAATCAATTGTTCTTTCGATTTTGAATACAATGCAAGTAAACGATATTGTATTCTTATGCAAGACCCAAACTCTTTGAATCTTTCCAAAATTTCTAGGAAACAAAAATAGTAACAAATAACGAATAGTACAGATGACAAAAGCTGAATATTCCATTGAAAAAAATAAAGAGTGTGATGGAAAAGGCGAAAGTATATCTGGATACCAGATTGTCCCCAATAGGGAAGGGTTTAGCATTTACAGCGCACGACAAGAAAGTGAAAGAGAGTGTTTAGAGTTCACAAGAGAGAGAGAGAGAGAGAGAGAGAGAGAGAGAGAGAATTCAGTAGATCAAGGGTAATATATTTGGTCGAGTGCAACGTTTTCTAAATAGCTTTATGGACTTTTGATAGAAAGGCCCACAATTTTTTTTTCTTTTACACCTTTATTGGATGGTGGGCTTTGGCTTTTGGCTTTTGAACATTAAGTTAAACACCATCCATAAAAGCTACTATCAAATTTTTCATGGATAAATGATTTTGCAATTTTCATTTGCCCTAGTTTACTTTCTCGTTTTCCTCTAATATTTTGGAATGTGAAAGAAGGCATACTTAAGCAAGAAGCTCACATCTCCTCCCCCCCTTCCCCCCCTTTCCATCCAACTCCCCTCTCAAAAAAGAAGAAATTCTACATACTACATGATCATCCCATTATGATGAGGTGACATTGCCCACCAACTTGTAATTTCTTAAAAAAAAAAATAAAGGATAATCTGAGAGTCATAAGAATGCACATTTTATACACTGGGATGAGAGTGGGATGAAAGTGTGGTTTATAACATTACTAAAAAAGATCCACAGTCCCTTTGTCTTCCCCAAGAAAACGGCTATTGATGCACCAACCAATATCTCATATTTTCATCTATTCATCTTCATATTAAGATTCAAAATAAAAGAAAATGAATAACTCCTCAACTGTAATTGTGGTTCAAGATTTTAAACCACTAAAATGTAGAGCAGAGAATTCTCAGACAATACCCAATTCCTAGGTAACATTTCTTTCTTTCGACATATAAAAGTGCACATGATGGTTTTTAGGAAATTTGATTTTGATGGTTCTGGTGAAAAACCCTTGAGTGAAGAACACTTGAGTAACTCATTAAAGAAAGCACAACTACATGCAAATGATGAAATAAATAATTAAAGGTAGAAAATCAAAAGACCTGTGAGAGCGAAAGTGTCGGTCTCAGTTTCAGGCAGACGGGATAGTTGTTTGAGGTATAAACCCTAAGAGACTCTATGAGAAAATAAAACTTTTGGCCCAATAGTTTACTACGCTACTGTCAGTTTTTTAAAAGATAGAAGGGGTGTAAAACAGAATTTACACCCTCTAAAAAAATTGTGACAGGTATATTTTTAACAACTAAAAAATAGAAGTGAGTGTAGATTTTCAAATCCAGTAACCTCCTCCTCGGTGCTCTCTTTCTCCCCCTTCTCTCTCTCTCTTCATCTGCCTCTCTCTCTTCAGCCTAAGGTGAAAGGTCTGATTTCGCCCCCACCTTCTCTCTCCCCTCAAGCTCTCACCTTCTCTCACCCCTATAAGCACTTAGAAAAATCTCTTCTTCCGCAAATATGCCTTCTTTTTGGGCTAGTCCCTTTCATTGTCGGCAAGTCAATTGGAGAAGGCAAATAATCCACAACAGCATCAAATCGCCTATTATACACATGAAGTAGAATTTGTCGCTACAACCTATACCGAAACAGAAGAATCAGAACAAGGCAATAAAAAATGGGATGCAGGTGCCTGATATGCAACTTGAACTGTTGGGATGGAAATTCTACTTGAACACAATAAAAACAAAAAATTTCTTTCCGATCATCAACTCAGTTGTTCTTTCGATTTTGAAGATATACAATGCGAGTAAACCATACTATATTCTTATGCAAGACCCAAACACTTTCAATCTTCCCAAAATTTCTAGGAAACAAAACTAGTAACAAATAACAAACAGAACAGATGACAAAAGCTAAATATTCCATTGAGAAAATAAAGGCTGTGATGGAAAAGGCAAAAGTGTATCTCGATACCAGATTGTCACCAATAAGGAAGGGTTTAGCATTTACAGTGCACGGCAAGAAAGTGAGAGAGAGTGTTTAGAGCTCGTGAGAGAGAAAGAGAGAGTTCAGGAGATAATTGGAAATATATTTGGCCGGGTGTAGCGTTTTCAGAATATCTTTTTGGGCTTTTGATAGAAAGGCCCACAACTTTCTTTTCTTTTATTCCTTTCGTGGATGGTGGGCTTTGGCTTTTGGGTTTTGAACATTAAGTTAAACACCATCCATAAAAGCTACTAACAAATTTTTCATGCATAAAGGATTTTGCAATTTTCATATGCTCGAGTTTTCTTTCTCGTTTTCCTCCAATATTTTGGAATGTGAAAGAAGAAGACTCAGGCAAGACGCTCATGTCCTCCTCTTTTTCCATCTAACTCTCTCTCCCTTTTAGCCCATAAAAAAGAAAAACAAAAAAAGAAATTATACTTACTACACTCTCACCCCACTATGATGAGGTGACATTGTTCATCAACTTGTACAGAGGGATGAGAGTAGGATGTTATATCATTACTAAAAAAGATTCACAGTCCCTTTGCCTTCCCCAAGAAAATATATTGTAACATATTAAGTGATTATTTTGAGAACAAAATAGCATAATAATAATAATAATAATAAAATGCAAGTAGTGCATATAGTAACACGAATTGAATGTAAGCCACTATGCTTCTATTACACCTGAGAAAAGAAATTATAAATTGTATTTTACTTTTTCACAATTTGTTCATTGGTGGGTAGATTATGAAAAATATTGGGGAAGAAAAATAGCTTATGACGTACCAACCAATATCTCCCATTTTCATCTATTCAGCTTCATCTTAAGATTCAAAATAAAGAAAAATTAATAAATCCTCAACAGTTATAGTGATTCAAGATTTTAAGCCACTAAAATATAGAGGAGAAAATTCTTAGACAATACCCAACTCCTAGGTAACATTTCTTTCCTTCGACATATATCTAGACATATACCCATAAAGAAAACACAACTACATGCAAATGATGAAATAAATAATCAAAGATAGAGAATCAATGGACCTGAGAGAGCGAAAGTGTCATTCTCAGTTTCGGGCAGGCAGGATAGTTGTTTGAGGTATAAACCCTAAGAAACCTGAGGCTCTATGAGAAAGTAAAATCGGTTACCCAATAGTGTACTATGCTACTATCATTTTTTAGAAGAGAGAACGGGCACTAAAAGGGAATTTATACCCTCCAATAAATTTGTGATATGTATGATTTTTAACGAGTGAAAAATAGAAGTGAGTGTAGATTATCAAATCCTATAACCTCCTCCCCGATGCTCTCTTTCTCCACCATTCTCTCTCTTCCTCTCTCCTCTCTCTCTCTCTCTCTCTCTCTCTCTCTCTCTCTCTTCATCCACCTCGCTCTCTTCCTCCAAATGTGAAAGTTCTGATTTTCGCCCCACCCTCTCTCCCCCTCAAGCTCTCACCTTCTCTCACCCCTGCAAGCACTCAGAAAAATCTATTCTTTCGTAAATATGTCTTATTTCTGGGTCAGTTCCTTTCATTGCCAACAAATTATTTGGAGAAGGCAAATCATCCACAACAATATCAAGCAGTGGTTGAACTCCCTTATTTTTAAAAGCTGAGCTGCATAATACTGGGACAAAGCTTATTGAGATGGTTCCCTTCCTAATTAATTTCTTAATTGTTTCCTCTTCAAGTTCAACTGCTTCTAGGTAGCTCTCCATAGCTTGATCATCTAACTCAACTATGGTTTCTATCATCTGTGACTGATACTCTTGTGCCAGTTCCTGAAGATTTGCTAGTATATCCTCGTACACAAACTTAGCACCTAACTCTTCACCTGACCAAATTGTAGCTTTCATCTTCACAAGATCAATGACTCCCTTAAAATTATCTTCTGAACCAATTGGTATTTGAATCACTAGTGGTTTAGTATCCAAAATTTTCACAATCATGTTTTTTTTTTATTATTATTTTTTTAAATCAGTTTGGTTACCATGAGATATAGCAAATGAGAATAATAAAATCATATTCACAACAACACAATTACAACATCAAATTCATAACACGATATCTATAATCACAACAACCTAAAGTGTGAGAGAAAGTGACAGCCTAAGGAGAGGGAGAGAGAGAGAGGGACAAGAATCATGCGGCTTGAGGAGAGAGAGAGAAAGAGAGAGGGATAATTTCTTCAGTTTGCTTGAGGAGAGAGGAGAAAGAGAGAAACAATGATTACTTGCAATCTATTCTATTTTCCTCTTGATAGAAAGTATACGTGTTACAATATCATTGAAGGTTGTAAATCTCCACTTAACACCAATCTGGTTTGAAATTTTTTTCTTTTTAGAAATGATATTTACAGTCGTGGAGTGGCAGGAATATGCAAGCACCGCGTAATTTTTTTTAAAAAAATTGAGTAAATACAAGATTCACAGAAAAATAAAACTATTTTTTTAATAATAAACTCTACTATTTTATATGGTTTAGTATTTAAAATGATTTATGTGACTTTTCTTAAGAGATTAGTCTCTAAAATTTAATTTTGTTGTATTTTTTTACTTCGATCAAAGCATTTATTCCTTTGATATTTCGTTAATAATCTAATATGATGTTACATCAGCTCCAAGCTTTCAATACCACGTATCATTTATAAAAAAAATCAAATATAAAAGATTATTTGAAAAGTAAAAATTTAAAAAATTAGAGATAGACTGCAATGACCCGGACATAGCCTAGAATGACCCAAGCCCCACTTGGGTCACTCATGCAATGACTCGAGAGGGGCCAAGCAATGCTTGTGTGCCGATCGAGGTGTGCCTAATCGCCTAGACAATGCCTAGGTGAAGACAAGTGTCACTAGATCGCACCAAGGTGGGGTCTAGGTCGACACCCAATCACATGCGTCAACTGGGAGGTTGCACAGGCCGATGCTTGGGTTAGCACTCAACCACTACCTGGGTCGCAACCAAGCACCATTTGGGTGCACGACGCACGGTTTGATTGAGCCGAGTAGTCTATGTTTGTTTCTTTTTTAATCTTTTAAAATATTTTTCAACTTTATTTTTTAGTTTTGAATTAACACATGGCACATAGTGATTGGCGCTCAAGCATTATTTTAACGGATTATTAACAAAAACTAACGTAACAATGAATATCTCTAAAAATAAAGATGAATTATAAGAATTATTTAAGTGTTCAACTGTATATAGGCAGGCAAAATATTGAATTTTTCTTTTTTAATGACACGACTATTTATTGGAGGCATGTGGCGACTATGAGAGACTCTCAATCAGGTAAAGGGTTAGCCCTATGTTATAATTCTGAGGGTTAAAATTTTAACTAAATTAGTATCCAACAATCTTAAAATTTTTGGATCAATAGTTGAGTTTTTAACAATTGATATCAGAGCAAGGATCACGTCACCAGTTCAAGTCACAGAGGGAGCGACTTATAGGCTGGATTAAAATGATTTGTTACTATGTATGAGCATAGTGTTAAGTTATTGAATATTGATAGATGAGTGAAGCTGCCAAAATGAAAATAGCTACCACCGGACCAGTATCGATAGAATGGGCCACCATGGATGTCGGATTTGGAAGCATAGTAGAATGATATGATCCTGAGGGTTAAAGATTTAACCAAATTAGTATCTAACAATCTTAAAATTTTTGGATCAATGGTTGAATCTTTAACACTCTCAATAACGCCACCACCATCAGTAAAGGTGGCAGGATTATTGATATTGTTTGGGGCGTTGAGAGAGTAATAGGGTCGAGGGTTATGTGAAGAGGAAAGATTGGCCTCAAAACCTCACTTTCCTTGACCATATTCAACTCTCTCTCTCTTTGTTCTTCCCGACTAAACAAAAACAATAACAAGAAAGAAAAAAAAAATTAACTACGCATTATTTGTTAGAAAATATTTTAGGAAAATTCAAAAGCACATATAAAGAACGAAACTTAATCTCTTAAAGTTGCTTTATTCTTTTACCACTCTTTTAATATTGCATGACTTTTTAAATTTTGTCCTCTATCTATTCAAAGCTTTGGATAATGAGATAGGATGATATAATTTGTGAATAATAGTAAAATAATTTGTAAATAGTAATAAAATGTTTAAGTTAATATATTTTATGGGATTAACATAAATGAGAGAAAAAAATTGAATAAAAATATTATAAGTTAAAATATTATTAAAATATTATTTTTTGATATTATTTTTTTAATATTGAAAAAGTTGAATTAGTTTTTGTATTTTGTTTAGAAGTTCAGAAAATTTGTAATGATTAAATGAAAAAATTGACAATTTGAAATTGAAAAATATTTGTGATTTTTATGTTTTAATATTGAGATGAGATTATGGGATGACTTAGAAGAACTTTACTATCCAAACCAAGCAAATGTAGTGTAATATGCCGAGTGATAGAGTTTATATTATTTAAAAATATAAAATACTAATAAAATATTTAGAATTACCGTCGAAGAGACATAATTGCTGTGCATCTTTGCTTCTTCAAATTTTACATGTAGTCTACATTTGTGGTCTTCCATTATTTTTTCTTAATTCTATTCATTTTTCAATCAAAAGCTTACACATGTCCCCTTAATGACATATCAAAATAATAAAAAACTTTGAAACCTGAAAGTTATTAAATATATTCGATTAAAGATGTTAAAACCTTTTGGATGAGAGGAGATTTTCCTTCCCCTTGGATGGCTGCTAGCCACCTTGCGAGTGGATCTTTGGGTTGTAGGTTGGCCACGAGCCACCTCACAAGTAGATCTCTTGCTCGTAAGGTGGCCGCAAGCCACCCCGCAAGAAATCTGCTACTTGCGGCCATTCCATGACCATATTAGCACCTCGAGAGTGGTCACATGCCACCCTGCGAGGAGGGTGTAGAGAAACATTCCCTAAACTAAAATATGTTTTTAATTTCTTTTTCAATTTTGGATTTATTTAATATTTATAGCTTCATTATCTTTATTTAAATATATGGAGTTAGATCGGTTACCTTTTGAATTAATTCAAATTAGTTTATTATATTTTTTTAATAAATTTGTTGAGTTATTAGATCGGGAGATTTGTCAACTTTCGATTGATTAAGAGTGCTCGCATTGGTGTATGCAAACACCAATGCCAACCAACTTTTACCTACTAAGCCCATTAAATCCGCTACGTTGGTTTATCAAATATTTTTTTTTCCATAATAGGCTACCATGTTTGGAGAAAAACTATTCCCCATCCATACATTATTTTATCACTTATTTCTCTTTTATCACACTCACCATTAGGGGTGAAAACCGACTCCTTCGACATGATTTTTGGACAAAACCGACGTCGACTGATGCTTCATTTTTGGGAGAGAAAATCAACCGAAACTAGTTGATGGGGAGGAGAAACACCGGTTGTCTCGATATCGGTGGTTCTCTGGCTATTCACGGTCAGTTCATCAGTGAGCTTCTACTGAAAGAGTAGAGAGAGAGAATGTTGCAGAGGAGAGAGAGAGAGAGGATAAGAACTGAGATCAGGGAAGAAGAAGTGAGGAAGAAGACGACCTAATTTCGAAAAGGCGATGTTTGGTTTAAAATACAACTACACTGTTAGAATGGGGTCGTTTTGAGTACAAAATATATAAAAAAATAATATAATTTCTTTAAACGGCTGGTTCAGTGATTTGAACTAGGTTCAAACTGACGCCGAATCGACCAATATCGATTTTTTCTATTTTCTACTGCACGCCGACCGATTCTCCACCAGTTTTGGCCAGTTCTGAGCTCCGATGGCCGGTTTGAGTCAGTTTACATCGGTTTCTCATTTTCTTGTATAGCCCTACTCACCATCCATATATTTGTTGACGTACAATTATAAGACAACACAATTAGTGTATATTTATAAAACTTATGTAATGGATTTTAATTGCAAAATATACAAAAAAAAAAAAAAAAAGGAAAAAAATTTATAATAAAAAATAATAATATTTTATAATTATTTTGGCTAAAAAATGCAATAATCTAATATAAAAATTTTTCTTGAATGGCAAAAATAATCTCTAAAATATGTAATTTTACATTTGCATATTCCACTACCGACGTTCTAATACGCATCATATTTATAGCATGGCAAAGTATGCTGGTAGTAGATTGGACGAAGATGGACGCAAGTTGTTAATTTCAATTTGTTAAATGTCAACTATGAATGTTGTACATGTCAGAAATGTGGTAGCCCAAAGAATAATGCCGCCTTTCTTTTCACAACTCTTCTCAATTAATCTAATTTCATCTAATCTAATCATTACAATTTTTTAAATTCTTATATAAAATAAAATAAAAAATTTAACTTTTTTAAATTTTAAAATAAAAAAATATTTAAAAAATATTTTATTTAATTTTTAATTTTAATTTTAATTCAACTTATTTTATCAATAAAAACAAACGAGTCCGCTAAACAGATCTCTCCGCACCAGATGACGAAGAGTTGAGAGAAAATAAATATTTACAAAAACCTACACCAAATTCAAGGCAGAGCATCTAAATATGAAGATTGAGCACTGTTATACATCAGTTGTACTCTCTGCACATTATATATAATTTTATTTTTCCTCTCCTCAACACGGTATGTTGTAACTGCAACGGCTGATGTAAGTAATTTCTCATAAAGATTATGGCAACTGTGATCTGATAATGGAATTTTTCTTGTATAGTTCAGCTTTTTTCACAATAAATTTAGCCCTTAACTTCTTGTGCAGCCACATGTTTGGCTTCAATTGCAGCTGTAAATTCCTTTCCAAATATTAAGCTAGAAAATTGACGCATCATCCAATGCAATATTGAAATTGGCTGCCCTTGCTGTCAAAATTTCCCGAATATTCCTACTGACAGCCTACAAAGAATAAAAGACCAATCATCAATACGTGAAAACAATCATTAATATTAAGAATGTAATCGGTTTGGTCTTATTTATTTTTAGATAAAATTTAAGATCGAAATCGATATGTATTGATTTTATATTTTTTAAAATCGATTGTCTTGATTACCCTTATAAATCGATACTTTCGATTTTACCGGTTTCCGGTTCAACTTTCCGATTCTTTTAAAATATAAAAAATATATAATAAAATGTTATGTCTTATGATAAAATATTATTAATAATTTAATATATATAATGTTTAAAGCATATTATCACTTAAATTTTCATCTTTAAGATTAAATTGTTATTTTATAAATTATAATAACATTATCTTATATATAATTATATTAATAACATATGATCAAACAAATTACAAAGGTTCATATTTAAGATTAACATTTTATATTATAATTTATAAATTATAATATGAAATTATTTCATATATGATATATAATTATATATATTATATATAAATATTTTATATAATATATAAAATTAATTTATATATGTATTTTTTCTAACCGGTCCGGTTCCAGAAATTACAGAATCGAAACTGGACCGGATTCGGCCGGTTTTCATAGTATAGGAACCGATTATGGACCCAGGTTCAAAACCGGACCAACTGGTCCGATTCGGTCTAATCCATACCGGTTTTTCGGTTTAAATTTACACTCCTATTTGATATAAACTGAAAATTTCGAGGAATAAGGGAAAAAAAAACAAAATATAAGTAGGGACCTATCAAATGATAGGTCTTGCTTAATATGACTGGATAATGGAAATCATTATTTTAGTGAAACGGGAGATAACCAAAAACGTGCACAGGAGAAAATCTTGACAAACATTTCCCCTAACCCAATGCTCTTAACTATATATAAGAAGGTTTGAGTGTGTCTTCGTGTTTACCTCTCTCTGAGTAATAAGCTGGCTGGCATTATACTGGGCGACAACAGCTTCCAAAGTTTCATGAATAATTGAAGGCAGAACCCTTTCGTTATAGTTCTCACCAAGTGCTCTGTAAATCGTTGGTAACTGGTCGGGCACAGGGCGGGTAAGAACTCGAAGCCCAATTCACACCTGTACAGCAAAGTCAATATTTACACAAAAAAATTCAGAAGGAAGATAGTACAAAATGTTTGAGACCATAAATCTACTTCTAAAGCAAAGCTATAATTATTTTCCAAACACTGTGTGATACCCCCAATCTCTGCTTGGGATTTGACGAGACTGAAATATCAAGACATGCAACACAAAGTTACATAATCTCTCTTGGGTTCATGATAGATAATATGCAATGCACTTAACATGTTTCTAGCAATATGCAATAATTGGAGTGGAATTTTTTTTTTTTGGATCAACCAATACTTGCACCAGAATAGACTAAATTCCCAAATACTTTTCATAACATTAATACAGAAATAGGTTCATCATCCATCCAAACATAACTTTAACTCAAAGGAGACATAGTGCTGGAGTTTGAACTCCTTAATTACGGATGACTACATAGTTTATTAACTACAGGTTGAGTCGCTCATGCAGCATGGCTACCAAAGTAAAATTACATTAAAAAATTGGAGGATATCTCTATTAGGTCCTATTAGCCTCTCACTAATCGATCTCGTTGAGGCTAGTTCGTCCGTCTACAGTTTACAAAGCATGCATAATAATAAACACGACGTGTACACATGATTGACATGAGCTTGCTTTCACAAGAAAATAACATCAGAGTTTCATACTTCATAACATACTTACTTTCATAAAAAGATTTCTTTCATTCTTATTCTTATTCTTACAATGGGTGGACACCTCACGGTTTTCCATAGACCATGTGCTCATACTAGTTACTTACTGCATCACATCACAGGTCTTTAGACCAGCTATGAATACATCATCAGAGCTAACCTCATGATAGTTCGAATTAACCATTATTATGAATCTTAGCAACACCACTAGCATTATCAAAGAAAATTCTACAGCTCCGCCATTGTGCACTCCCTATCTTCGAAGCTCCCTATATACAAAGGTTAGGAATCTCCTTATCAAAGAAAATTCTCAGAATTTACACTCTTTGAGCACTATTTGCAAATTTGTCCCTTAACTTTTCAAAATTTACAAATAAAGTATGGAAAGAATGTACAACGGCCAATTTCCTAAAATCATGGTGTTGCTGAATTTGTCGTTGATTTTGTCACTGATTTTGAATTGTTGAGGAATAATTCAACATTGTCTGTATATATTTGTTGATGTTCAATTATAAGACAACACAATTGGTGTATATTTATAGATCTTATGTAGTGGTTTTTAATTGCAAAATATATTAAACAAATTAATTTTAGGAAAATAAATTAATAATAATAAAATAATAATATATACAGATAACATTATTTTGGCTCAAAAATACATAATTCAATGTAGAAGTTTTTCTTAAATGGCAAAGATAATCTCCAAAATATGTGATTTTGCATTTGTATATACCGCTGCCATTGTTCTAATACGCATCATATTTATCGCGTGGCAAAGTATTCTGTTAGTAGATTAGACGAAGATGGCGCAAATTGTTAATTGCAATTTGTTAAATGTCGACTATGATTATGAATGTTGTGCATGTCAAAAACCCAAGTGACAATTCATAAACAAACCGGCAAAAACTCAAACAATGAGTCTGTAATTAGCCCTATTAGAAAAAATAACGATGGTTTCATAGTCATTGGGTAAACAGAAATTTTCCATTTTTTTTAATTTAATTTTCATCATTATCTCTTATGAAAGTGTTAAATAATGTTGGGATAAGATCTTTGGAGTCTAAATAAATACAATTGTTGGAATTAAAAAAAAAATACTTTGAGATTCATAAAAATAAATTTATAAATTGACGTGACTTGATGTGATATGTAAGATTGTAAAATAATTTTTCTTGTAAAGTAGATTTCCCGTTTGGATTGAGAAGTAATCTCATTTTATCATTATAACTTTTCTAAATTTTCACACAAAATATAATAAACAATTTAATTTTTTCAAATCTCAAAATAATAACAATATTAAAAAAATAATATTCTAACAATATTTTATTCAACTCATCTAAAACCATCTCATCTCATCTCTCTCAATCCAAACGGGCTCTTAACGTATCATATAAAGTTACGTCAATTTGTAGAGTTATTTTTGTGAAATCTCTTTATGGTTTTAAAAAATTTGAAGTCATATATCATTGCAAAAATTTTTAAAGATCTTGATCCATAATGATATATATATATATATATATATATATATATATTATACTAGTAGTGGTTTAACATTTGCCTAATTGAAATAAAAAATAAAATTCCGGAAAATAATGTGTCCAAACAACAAATAAAGTGTGACTCCTTACATGCTGCTTACATGCAGCACATAATTTTGAATTAGTTGTTAATTCACAATCATCAAGATTGAAAAAGTACATACGATTGATTAGTAAATAGCCTAATGCATAGGAGCATAAAACCTAATATAAGCAAACATCTATGAATTTTCATCTTTCTCTACTTTAATAAGAAGAGTTTGTTCCAACCGCAATATCTCCAAACATTTCATTTGGGTTGATTATCTGTACATAAAAGATCAATTACAATCACATAGCTTACCCCGGGTTGCCGATTCCTTCTAACATATTTGACAGTAGAGATCAATGCATGCATGTCATGTTACCTCCAATCATGCAAAAGATGTAGCGAGCTCGTATGAAGTAAATCCACCCTCCATGTTCCTGCTCTCACATTCTTTCATCACTAAAGTAAACCTCTTATATTTTAGAAATCCCAAAAATATTATAATTATAGAAAATCATTTTATCTAAATGATTTTGATTAATTAAGAATATTATGAAATTTAAATTATGTTAAAAATTCTAATTATTTATATGGTTTTACTTTCTTAAAAATATTTAGTAAAACTTCATCATTTATTTAACGATGAAAGATTAATATTTTATAAATTAAAGTTGATTTTAAATGTATGATATGATTTTTATATTTTAATTATCTATTTTAAGTGAGTTTATTTTCTGTATTTGAACCTCCACCATTGGATCAAATATGGAGACTAAATATGAATGATTGGGATTTAAAGCCCCAAACCCTAACTTTTCCCTCTTCCTTCTCTATCCTCCCTCCCTCTAGCCGCACGCCCCTCTCCCTCTCGATCTCTCTTCTCCTCAGCTCCTCCCAGCGCCGCCGACAGTCGTTGCCGCGTCACCACCAAGTCCAGTCACTAGCGAGACGCCAATCTCCTCCCCACAGACCTCTCTCTCTCTCTCTCTCTCTCTCTCCCTACAACAGGCCGAAGCCCGTAGCTCTCTCTCTTCTTCTCCCTTTGATTTCCCTCCACCGCGCCGTCATGAGCAACTCCTCCCACAAGCTTCGACGACCACCTCTTTCCCATGATGCAGCTCCCCAATCTACCTCCCTCTCTCATGAAGCCTTTCTCTATCTCACAAGTTCTTGCCGTCGCACTGCCTAGATCCGCCGCCTACAGCCCACGACGCCACCACCAGCCCTTCACGGCATCTCCCCTGCTCCTTTACGCCCAGCCGGGCCTCTATCTCTCCCTTGCTCTGTTTTGTAGTATTTTGTGATGATTTACGATGATTTTGTGATTGGCAATAGTGGCTATGATTTTGTGATGATTTACGGTGAGGCTATGCTTAGGTTGTTGTGAGGAATATAATTGTTGTGAGGTTATACATAGGGATATAAGTGAAAGAAGAAACTGTCAAACAAAGATACTGTTCATTCCTGTTCATTTAGTTATAGCAGCTTTTAAGATATAAGGGATATATAATATATATATATATATATATATATATATATATATATTTAGCTTTATTGGCATCAATCAGTGTCACAATATTAATAACTTAATTTAGCTATATATATATATATAGTTTGCGGAGTTATCCGTAATAATATGCAACCAGATTTCCTGTCCAGATCCAGCCTGCGGCATTTAAACGTGTACATGTGTGTATATTTAGGATTTTCACATTTGATTTTGTCATGAAATAAATACATAAAATACCTCCCATGATTTTTATTGAGCATCTAATATTTTCCAATAAATTCATATAAATAATAATAAATATTATATGAACTATTTTATGTCTATATCTTTCTCAATCTAGACCTTAGAGTCTGAATAAAAACTCTAAAAAAACTTATTTATATGTACTTTTGTTTATATTATATGACCTTGAGCTACAATTACTGAACAGTACACTGTAGATGAAGTCACTGATTTATTATTAATGGGTTATGCCATTAACTATTGTTTATGTTTATAGATAAGATAAAATGATAATGTATCAAAATTTAAAAAATGAAGAGAAAAGTACAATTTGCACCCTCAAATATTAAAGGTTTTATACTTTATACCACACAACTACAAAAACTGACACATATGTGTTAATATAATAGTTTATAGTATCAGCCTTTTATAGGTTGTGGGTGTAATGTGTTAATATAATAGTTTATAGTGCAAAGTGTAAAATCCTTAGTTTGAAGGTGCAAAATGTAATTTTCTCAAAAAAAAAGAACAAAGAAAGTAAGCAAAAAACACCATGCTCGAAATCATCAGGAGAAATGTACAACAACATACCTACAAATCTTCACAAAATAGAAGTTGATTACCCTTTTGGGTGGATTTGGGACTTACCTAATCAGTCTTCATATTCTTAGTTTCTTACGGTCATTTTCCATTTTCAACTTTCAGGCCTATGAAACCACTCTTTTATTGTTCAATATCATACCAATGAAACCAAACTTCTGTTGAGTTTGACACTGCTCAAGACTGCTCCAAAGGATGGCACTCCCACCCAATCTGTCAAAACCAAAATGAGCACGACACCAGCTCAGTGCTTTTGTCAACAAGACCTTGAAGCAGCTGATGGTCATTTTACTCCCGTCTAAGTTCTGGCCATTCGAATTCAAAGCATAGCTTCTTTGATGTTCTATCAAATGCATTGAAATGAACCTACTTTGCATAAACCAATCAAAGCATCCCCTAAATGCAACACATCTTCAAGTAAGATTTTTCACTTCAGGGGACAAGATGATATGCTTTGCTCTCAGTTTCAAAGACTGACCTATACAATAAAAGTTACTGAAGCACTCAAAACAACAGAAATAATGTATGGTGCGTTTCTTAATAATCTAGAGGCCCGACGCCCGACGTTTAGAGTAGATTTCGCTTGACAACTGTAGAAAAAAACTACTCTGAAACTATGAGAGCAACCAGCTGTTAGGTTATTGTAGGTCGCTAAAATTACAAACTAACAATGATAAAAGAAAGCTCTCAGTGCATCATATAGTCATGACCATCGCATCTCACATCCAATAGATCCAGCCTTTTAATCGAGAATCATTTACACCATTCATTGTGATCCACAACGATCTAGCATGACAAACTGGATCAGATTCATTTTCAAGTACATATAGAAACCGATGTGAATATTGATGACTCTATTTAGCTTTTCTTTAATATTGCAGCTCTGTAACAACATGGATAGAACTATCAGACACTTATACCTGTGTGTCACAAGAATTAATTTAGAAGACAATGTAAAATTTGAAAAAATGTATAGCAAGTCCAAACCTTATTTATCACTTAACTCATTGGTTTCTGTCAGTTGTTGTGTCCTGCATTGGTATATAGAAATTATAAGTAGCCCACAATAATGATAAAAATTACAAAAGCTAGTTAAATTAACATTGCCCAGCCAGTTCTGCTGAATCAAATGTACCAAATCTAAAAGTATTGAAAAATAAATCAATCTATGATTCTAAAATGGCAGTTGGATAGACTTTGCTGGAAATGATTCAGTATAGGAAATCAGGCTTGAGAAGTTTGGAAGGAAAGCAACTGACAATGCAAGGGAATGACCTCATGTGGAGAGAGATTGGAAAGAAGAAATTATAAACTGAATAAAATGATGCCAGGTCTGAAAATGCATAGAAGAGCTCAGAAGAATGTAATCAACAGAAAAATAGGGTAGTGATTCTTTCATGCTTGTGATGTTGTACAATAAGGCTCTAGAAGAATGAAAGAGGACCATTGCTCAAGTGAAGTATGATGAGAGCTTCACTTCTTTGGAAAATGATAGGGGAGCAAAAGCTAAAAAATTGCTTTAGGGAGGTCTAAGATTTAGATTTAGAACACGTCTCAGATTGCGGAGGAACAATCCATGTCTACGAGCCCGACTAACAAAACTTCACCCAGAATTTCCTAAAGTCCTTTTCCGCTATGCTTCAATGTCATTGGCACTCAACTTTAGCCAAAAGGCAAAGAAAGGTATAATTAGTGGTTAATCACCAATCAACAATGTGATTGCCTTCCTAAATGGACCAGAACATGGATGAAATTTAGAAAACAAAAATAGAGTCAGTTAATGGTATACTAAAAAAAATAGAGGTTAGGATATATAAGTATTGCCTTTAGAGTATATATGGCAGAAAAATTCTTGCCTAAAGAATGAAGTCACAGGCTAACTTAAAAAGTATCAGCTCAATAGGCTTGCATTCTGTGACCTTCAGTTCTGGCTTTCATTCTGAGACCTTCAGTTCTATGGAGAAACGAAACATAAGTAAGCTGTGATTTGCATTTTCAACATTGTAATGCAATTATTTTTATTAAAAAATATGTGAAACATGTATTTCTACATTCTTCTTCAGAGCTAATATCTTAATTCTTTACAATTGAAAGAACTTTACACAATAATATTCAGATACTCAACATCACACAAACACACACACAAGCAGATTAACAAACATGCATGCAAGCTTTCATAAAGTTATTTATCCTATAATTCACAGCACATTTGGCAACACTATTCATATTAATTAAGGTTTACCATATTGGCAAATGACTAATACCAAGCCCATTGCAGGTAAGTATCATTCCTTTAAATCTGGCAAGATATTCCTGCATCAGAAGGGTAGAATATTCCAAATAGTCACAATGCAATATCAGTGATTATTACCAAGATGCTTAGAAATAACCTAACCATGTATAAGTTGACATTTTGAGGTGCGAATATATATATATATATACATATATATATATATATATCTGTGTGTGTGTGTATCTTTTTCCCATTTTCTTACCCGCAAAGTATACTTATCAATCTCATAGATTCCAGTTAGATCATAGTCAAGTCGTTTAGCAGGATCACTCAAAACTGCAAAAGAAATTAATGGAGGCCACTTTATATAACCTGTAGAATAATATAATTGCATGATATAAAAACCAAGGAAGTTATAAAAAACATGTAATGCTGCCTTCCACCAGCAAAAAAAGTGATGATTATAAAGGAAAAAAATTCCTATTTGCTTTTTTTTTTTCTTTTGTCTTTTTGTAACATGTAGAAATACATCCATGATGCTGAAAGCAAATCTATGGATATTAAACTTTTATTGTAGACAATGAGATGTTGGACAACTCAACATCCTAATCAAAGATCTTGAACTCTGAAAGAATACTAGTCAAGGAACCTTAGTCTGGATTCCTCAAATACTTGTCAAACTCTTGAAGATAGTAAAGATGCAAGATCAAGCTGATATCTAAAGGTTGAAAATGCTACGAGTGGGTCATTACCTTAGCTTTTTTAAAGAAAAAAGCATAATAAAATCATATGCAACTAGAAATGGAAATGCAGACCCTTGGACTTGTATGCCTAAGTACATGTTTGGCAGCAGATTTTTGTTAATCTACAATAGAGTGATTTTCACTCTACAGTAAAAGTTTTTTCCCAACTCCTTCCCAGACATACAAACTTCTTGTCTCAACATATTTTCATTTCTACAATTAAAATATATTAAAAAAACAATTAACTTAAAAAAAAAAAAAAAAACTGAATGGGGTGGCGACCACACAACAGCCACCCATTCAGTTTTTTTAAATGAATTATTTTGAACTTAATAATAATTATTTAAAAAATATTTCTCATAAATTCATTATTTAAACATATTTTTAAGGTGAGACCCACAACTTTCATAAAAAAACTATAAAACTCTCATCTACTTCATTTCTTCACAATTCATCAAAAACTTCCCAAGTTTTTACATCCAAATATCACCCAAGTGATTAGATTATTACCTTTGTAAGCCGCATTGATCTCTTGGAACTTTACAGTAGCAGCACTGTCACCCTTGTGCTTATCAGGATGCCATTTCTATATGGTCCACAGAATCATGTAGATTTCTCGGTCAATGTCCCATTGAATTTAATGACAAGAACTTTTGACAATGAAGCAATGGAAAAAACACCATTCAAGGAGCTATCAGAAGAGAGATCACTAACCAGTGCAAGCCTTAGGTAATTTACTCTGATATTTTCCTCAGTTGCATCATAATCAACCTCCAAAACTTTGTAGTAGTCCTTCAAATAAATAAAGACCTACATCAAATATACATATATATATATATATATTATACACACACACACACATACTACTTCTAGTGCTTGGGGTTAGTTCTACGAACCAAAACTCTGGGAAACAACTAATGTGAAGTTGTGTCACAAACAAGTCATGTGAAGTTGTATACATTTCTTGAGGAAAATGAAGTGCACAACTGAACTCAAGAGTCATGTTGAGTAAAATTCAAAGAGAATTCAGTTAAGAAAACATCAATTGCTGAATGTTCAATGATAATTAGCTCCATTGAGCTCAGGATTTAGGAGATGTTTGGAAACAATTTCCATCTCATCTCATCCTACCTCATTTCCTTCCCAAACATCATTCAAACACAAACACTTTTTCAAACTAATCATTACAATTTTCCGAAACTTCCAAACAAAAAATAAAAACAATTCAACTATTTCAAATCTCAAAACAAAAATTATATTTAAAAATTATATTCTAATAATATTTTTACTATATAATATTTTTTATTAACCTTTTTCTCTCTCATTTCCCAAAACCCAATAAATACCTAACTCAAACTATCTCACAACTATTCTCAACCCACCTTACCACTACTATTCACAAAATTCTCATCCCATCTCATTTTATTTCCCAAGCATCCCGCAAAGGACTTTTGTTTCAATGTCTTCTGTCTCATTCCCTGAGCATCTCATTCCCCAAGCATCCCCAAGCATCTTACTACTACACCAAGAATGCTACTTGCTCTATCCTTGACCACATAATTTAAAAGGCTAAACCACTCCAACCTGCTTTAATGCTTTTCCAAAAGGACAAAGTATGTCACCCTTCACCCTTGGGGAGAAAACTTGTAAGGTAGAACATCTATAAAAATGACGTCCTTGATCGAAAGTACCTCAGGAAGAAAAACAATCAAGCTGGTAATTGAAGTAAGGCGGGCCATCTCAGTCTAGTTCCATCAGCCCGTTTGTAAATGCTCTTCAGTATAGCTTGTTAAATACCACTTGATAATTCATCAAAGCAGAGATGGAGTATATTCTACTTTCCAGTTAGTTACCAGCTATTAAAAAAAAAAAAAAAAAAAAACCCACAGAAACAAATAACTACAGCTTTTCCCCATTTCAGGCAGTCTCCCTTGCAGTAAATTTCACAGAGTGTTCGATATGCTCATGCCCTAAAGAGTTTGAAGAACGCATAGTGGGAATTTGGACAGATTCATTCGAGTTGCACATTATTTATCTGAGATAATCCAGCCATATCTGGCACAGTACATTTTCGACAATTATTGAATCCATAGCGTTTTCCTTTTTTTACTTCAAATTATTGAATCCAGCCCTAAGTGTTAATGAGCGGAGTAGTTACTAGTCATTTAAACTGCAAATTAAGTCTTACTTTTTTTGCCCATTACTAATCAACACCATTGTGCATCAACTAACCCAACTAAATCCTATCGAATGTCTACAAATTTCATCCATTCCACATCTATACCGAAACTGTAATAAACCAAACTCGGTAATGGACAGAAGACATTGAAACAAAAGTCCTTTGGTTGGTTACTCAGAAAGCTGTAGAAATGAGACACGCATATACAAACACACATACTATTATTCGGCGACCGAAATCTCTCTTTCTTCTTCTGTCTTATCTTTTCTTAACTACCAAACCGAGCAACAACAACAACAATAACAAAAAAAAAAAAAAAATCCCAGGAAATTTTTATACCTTTTGGATAGAATTATGATTGCCTTCCATCTGCTGGGTTTGTACGTGAAGATTTGTCAATCAATTTCATTTGAGAAGTGAGAAAGCACTTAGCTTGAATTAGCTGAAGATATAAATACCCTTCGGAAATCAATCGAAATTAATTTGAATAAATTTGGAAAGAAAAATCAGGAGGAATTTGGGCTTTTTTGTGGTGGAATTTTGATGGGGAAAGAGAGACGAGTGGAGCTTTGAGTGCCACAACTCCTATGAGATACTGTCTTTTTCTTTTGCTACTTCGGCTTTCTTTTCAAATTCTTTATATTCAGAAATATTTCAGTTTTCATTTTAAATTCTTTTGTTTTTTTCAAGCCCTCAAAAAAAAAAAAACAAAGGAGTTTCTTGGAGGGAAAAAAATAAAATAAAAATATCGACAAAAACAGATTAACAGCTTTTTCTTTGACGGAAATGCCTAAAACGCGAGAATAGTGGACGGAAGAATAAAAGGATTAAAAAGTTAAAAACACCTGGGGATGCTTCGAACGAGACGGGATGAGACCAAACGACGTGATAAGTGCATTTTATAAATAATAGTAAGGTAGTTTATGAATATAACGAGATAGTTTGAGTTAAGAATTTATTAAATTTTAAAAAAAAAGAAAGAAAAAGTTGAATAAAAAATATTATAAAGTTAAAATATTATTATAATATAATTTTTGTTTTGGAAAGTTATAATGATTAGTTTGAAAATGTTGTAATAATTAGGACTGGTTTGTTTATACAAATATTTTTATTTCATCTCATCTCATCTCATATATAGTTGTAATCGAGTCTAGCCGAGTCGATTTTTGACTTGCGACAAGATTTAAAAGATAGCATATACATGAAATTATTAAATTTTAATACATATACATAATAAGATAGCATATATCTATTTCATATATGGTTCTCATATACTGATATATTAAATTATTAAATTTTATTGACTAATTATTGCATATATTATAAAATATAGTTATCAATATATAGGGATAAGTAATTAGGTTACATATTATAACTGACGTGGCAAGGCGATTTTATGTTCTCTACTAGGGTTATGATCGTGGGGGTGTGCGAGAAGTTTTGTGTGCCTATGGCCCCTGGTGGTCTCTGTTGCCGACAAGATGGGTTCTGAGATTCATGTGGGTGGGTCTGATGTCGCTAGGGAGATGAAACAGGGTGTGACGTTTGCACAGGCGCTCCAGAGGCCTTTGTCACAACCGAAATTCCTTGTGCCTTTGAGGAAGCCTGAGAAGATAAATGGGGAATTAGGTTTTGTGTTTTCCGATGTTGAGATGGAGCGGGCTGCGAAGGATATGAAATTTGCTCTGATTCTAAAATCTACATCGACGAGGCCCTCCATTGATGTGCTGCGAATGAAGATTATTAAAACGTGGGGTTATAGTGAGGTGCCAATAGTGAGTTTTATGGATAATTATCATGTATTATTGCATTTGGCTAATGAGAAAGATTATATTCATGCTTGGGCGAGAGAAGTGAGAGTTGTGGTGGGTTGTCAATTTTGTCTGTTTAACTGGACGGTGGAGTTTGATGTTAACAAAGAGCTTTCCATTGCGCCGCAATGGATTTTTCTCCCTGGGTTGCCGCTACACTTATACCGGTTGGACTGTCTTCAGAGTCTTACGACAAGATTTGGGCAATTTCTAGGGATGGATAATGCAACTATGTATCGTACTAGAGCGACAGGGGCGAGAATATGCATAGAAGTGGATTTACAGGATGAGTCGGTTGAGGGCTTTCCTATTGTTGTTGGCCAAAAAATCCAGATTTGGTAGGGAGCAGTATATGAGAAAAGAGGGTTTTATTGCAAAAAATGTTTCGGCAGGGACATACAGAGGTGGTATGCAGAGCGGGTGTTAGACCTAAAACCAAAGCAGAGAATAAGAAGGGGATGACTGCGGGAGGGAAGAAAGTTGATGGTAAGGTATGGAAAGAAGTGGGGCATAAACAGATTGGCTTAGAAGAGGGGGGAGATTGAGAATGTGGATGTTGATGATCATATGAATAAAGAGGATGAACAGGCGGTAGATGTTGTTATTGATATAGGCAACCAGATTGTAGTGGAAAGGAATCCTACTTTGATTATTGATTCTGGATTTAGTGTAGGTGGGTTTGAAAATATGTTGAAAGAGCATGGTGTGGAAGAGAGATTGCCGATGGGTGAAGATAATGCAAGTAAGGACAATGTAGCTGAGGAGAATGTAGTGTCTATCAGAGTTGAGGAGATTGATGTGCCTATCGAAGTGGTTCAGGATGCAAGGGCAGTGCTTAACAGAGTTGAGTCATGCAATGCGGACAAGGACGATGTTGAGAAGGGGGATGGAGATGGGTTGTGTAACAATAGATTCGAAGTACTTTATGAAGATGACAATTACACGGAGGTAGATTGTGCGAAGGATTATTCCTTAGATCCTGGAGCTAGGCATGGGGACTCAAGGACCAAAGGTATGAATGATGTGGCTATTAGGAAGTCTAGGCGGTAAGGCTCAACCAAAAAAATTAAACTTATGATTGATAATATGTTGGTGTGGAACATCCGAGGTTTGGGCACTTCTAGAAGATGGTTATGGAAGATGGTTCTTAAGTATAAAATTTCTATTCTTGTGATTTTAGAACCTTTTTTAGCAGTTGATAAAATTCAAAGGTGGGCATTGAGGCTTGGCTTTAGTAAATTTAGGTCAAACATTGATGAGGGGGGAAATTTTGGTTATGTTGGAGGGATGAATTAAATATGGATTTGGTTAGTATTACTAATCAGTCCTTTTCTGGTTTATTCTCGACAAATGGGAGTCTTTTGTTAGCAACATTTGTGTATGCTAAGTGTTTTATGGTGGAAAGCAGATAGCTTTGGGATTATTTTTGTAGCTTTTCATGCTCTGGTGTTCCATGGGTTGTTATTGGTGATTTTAACATTATATGTTCTAATAATGAGAGAGCTAGTGGTCATCCTAGATCGAGGAGCTCAATGTATGAATTTAATTCATGTATTCAGTCTTGTGGTTTGATTGATTGGAAGATTGAAGGGAAGCAATTATCATGGTGTAATGGGCAGCAAGGAATGGCGAGAAGTTGGGCAAAGCTGGACCGGCTTCTTATTAATAATGAGTTTGTGGTCAAGTTTGGGGATGTTGGGCTCGGTTTCTTGGTAGACGAACATCTGATCATGATCCTTTATTGGTGTAGTTTGTGGTCGAAATTAATAGATATGATCCGGCGCCATTTAGATTTCAAAACATGTAGACTTCGCAAGGGGAGTTGATGAATGTTGTTGAGAGATCTTGGAAGGAACCTATTGGTAGGGGGTGGCTTATGTATCTTGGCTGAAAAATTAAAGAGATTAAAAGTACACATGCGTTCGTGGAATAGTGAAGTGTTTGGTCATGTGAGAGGAAGAATTCAAGCACTAGAGGAAAGAGTGGAGGTGTTGGAGTCCGAGACGCAAAGTCAGTGCTCGATGAAGATTGAGTCAAAATTTCTTGAAACTAAAGCTCAGTTGGATAGGTGGATACAAAGAGAAGACACCACATTATTGCAACAGGTAAGACAAAGATGGGGGGCTGAAGGAGATCAAAATTCTAAATATTTTCATGCGGTGATTGCGCAAAGAAGAGGAGGTTCTACAATGACAAAAATGCAGCTTTAGGATGGTACTCTTGATTTACCGGAGTTAATTCATGAAGAAGCTGCGAGATATTTTGAGAACTTCTTGTCACAAGATGATCAATTGGAGTTGCTGAGTTTAACTAATTTGATTCAGCCAGTGGTGGGAGAAAATGATGAAAGGTGGATGCGGTTTGAACCTACAGATCAGGAAATTCATCAGGCCTTGCTTTCAATTCCTATGGATTCTAGCCTGAGTCCAGATGGGTTTAGGTCTCTTTTTTATTTATCTTGCTTGGAGTTGGTTCGAGAGGATGTGGTCAGTGAAGTAAATGAGTTTTTTCAAGTTATGGAGCTACCTAGATTTCACACTTCTTCTTTCATTGTTTTAATTCCCAAGGTGAAGGATCCCACAAGTTTTGATAAATTTAAACTCATAAGCCTTTGTAATGTGATTTACAAGGTCTTTACTAAGTTGATCTTTACTAAGTTGATTGTGAATAGGATGTCAATGGTTATTGAAGGGTTGATTTCCCCAGAACAAGGAGCTTTTGTGAAAGGTAGGAGTATCTTTCAAAATATTTCTCTCACTCAAGAAATGATTAAATTATTACATCAGAGATCCCAGGGTGGAAATGTTTTGATGAAAATTGATATGAATAAGGCATATGATAGGGTGAATTGGAGGTTCTTGTTGCATGTTTTGCGTGGCTTTGGTATTTCGGAGACTTTTTGTGCCTTGATAATGAATTGTGTGATGACGCCATGGTTTTCTATTATGATGAATGACACATTTAAAGGCTTTTTCAAGTCAAAGAGGGGGCTTAGACAAGAGGATCCGCTCTCCCCGTATTTATTTATAATTATGGAGGAGGTCATTTCTAAGATGATAAAATTAAAGGTGGCTGAAAAAATTATTAAGTTGTTCTCTCATCCAGTTAATGCTCCCATTGTTTCGCATCTTCTTTATGCCGATGATATTATTTTGTTTGCAAATGCTTCTAAAGGAAAAAATAACATGCTTGATGGAAATTTTGAAGCAATATGAAGTGTGGACAGGGCAAAAGGTAAATTTTGATAAATCAACCATTTATTTTTCTAAGAGGTTGTCTACTCATCGTTCTAGAGAAATTCTAAGGGAGACTGGTTTTTCTCAAGGCCAATTTCCGTTTTATTATCTCGGGGCTCCGATTGTTGATGGAAGGCTTAAAGTCAGACACTTTGATCCGTTAGTGGAGAAAGTGGAAAATAAATTGGCAGGATGGAAAAATCGTCTATTGACACAAGGGGGAGGCTGATCCTTTTGAGGCATGTTCTCTCTAGCATGCCAGTACATCTTTTATCAGTTCTTCCAATGCAGAAGTTAGTGATTAAGAAGTTACAGGGTCTGTTTTTAGTTTTTTTCTGGGGAGAAAAGGAGGGAAAAGGGAAGAGAAGATGGAGAGCGTGGAATAAATTGTGTGTCCTGGTGGAGGAGGGGTTATTAAGGTTAGAAAATTGGGGGAAGTGTTGCGCTCGTTATTTCTTAAATTTGGGTGGCAGGTTTTGACACAGGAGACCCTATGGGTAAGGTTTTTTTGGGCCAAATATGCAAAGAATAAACATTTGAGTTTGTGCTCGGGGGGTGGGTTGGGGTCCTTGTTCTGGAAGAAAGTAGTTGAGGGGATTCATTATCTCTTGAAAAATTCTATATGGAAGGTGAAGGAGGGTGATCTTTCGCTTTAGTATGATAAATTCTTGGAGGGAGGTCCTTTACATGGTGCCTAGTTGATTAGGTTGCAAGTCCAGAAGTAAGAATAAGAGATCTGGTCATTAAAGATGCCTGGGTTGTGGACAGGTTGCAAGACATGCTAGGTCATCAGTTGGCAACAAATGTGATGGCAATTGTGGGGTCTTTGAAGGAAAATAATGATTTGTTGATATGGTTGCCGGATAGAAATAGAGTCTTCTCAACAAAGTTGGCCTGGGATCTTCTTCGAATTAGAATGCCTGGTTTTGAGTGGGCTACATGGGTATGGAATAAGTTGCTCCCAAAGAAGATGTCTCTATGCATGTGGAAGGCATTTTTGGCTGCTTAAGTGTTGATGCTCAGGTACAAAAAATTGGCATTCCTTTAGTGTCTTGCTGTAACTATTGTGACAGGGGCATGGTAGAAGACTTAGAGCATGTGCTGGGTAGTGGTCAGTTTGCAAGAGGTTTGTGGTGAAAAGTCTTGACTGAAATGTCCATTCCGTTTATGCCCTAGCAAAGATGGTGTGAAAGAATTCAAACGTGGTTCAATAGAGCATCGTGAAAGTCATAGTTTGGTATTATTATTGGCATTATTCCTATTATTGTGGTTTGGAGGTTGTGAAGGAGGCAGTGTGTAGCCCGGATGGAAGGAAAATTTGAGAGTTTGGGTGTGGTTTGGGGTTCAATTAAATATTGGGTTCATGTAGTGGCTAAGAAGGTTTATAAGGTTAATCGTCTGTCTAATTTAGATGTAGCTATACTGAATCGTTTGGACATTCGGATTGTGGAAAAAAGTCGTTTTAACATTTGAGTTGTACGTTGGGCTAAGCCTAGTCCAGGTAGATTTAAATTAAATTTAGTTGGAAGTAGTTTGGGAAACCCAAGTAGTGCTGGTAGGGGTGTTTTAAGAGATAGTACAAGAAAGATTGTGTTTGCTTTCTCTAAATCTTTTGGTTATTGTTCCAATAATGAAACTGAATTGAGAGCGGTATTAGAGGGTTTTATTTTATGCCAACAGATGGAGTGTTTAGTGGTAGATATTGAATGTGATTCCTTGGTATTTGTAAATTGGGTTTTGTCTAAAAGGTGTAAGTTTGGTATCTTTGGGATTTTTTGGAAAATTTTTTTATTCTTTTAGAGGAGTTTGATTTCACTCTTCATCATTGTTTTAGAGAAGCTAATAATATTGCAGATTACTTGGCAAAAAAAGGTGCTATGGGGGAGAATAAGGTGTTCCGAATGGATGGACAGCTTCCCAAGGAATTAAGAGGTTTGTATAGACTGGACAAAGTGGGAATAGCTTACCTGAGGGTGAAATAAGGGATTTTTTCGGTTAGCAGTGCTGTTGTTTTTGGGTAGTTTCTTCGGGTACTATTTTCGTAGAGGTGCTGGTTTTGTTTTGTTGGTGTTGAGGCTTAGGATAGTTTTGATTCATTGTTTATTTGTAAATCCCATGTAGTTTGGCTGTTTCTACGGTATTCCTCTGCTATAAATGAGGGTTTTTAATAAAATGGGAGGGGGTCGCTCGTGGATAGGTGAGCTCGTCTATTGTTAAAAAAATGTATATATCAATATATAAATAAGTTTTAATCGAGTCAAACGAACAAGTCGACTTGGACATAAACGAGCGGGCCTTAATGAACCTTAGTCGAGTCGAATTTAGTCAGGTATATGTTATTTACTAATTGAGCGAGTATCTGCATTCATGGCCAATTTTTTTTTTTTTTTACAAGACAAGTTCGATTCAAGTTTAACTGGATGAATACTGAGCTCTCTATCGAACAGAATGGTTTATTTACAATCCTAATCCTATATAATCATTACAATTTTTTCAAAATTTTAAATAAAATATAATAAATAATTCAATTTTTTTAGATTTTATAATAAAAATAATATTAAAAAAATTTATTTGAACAATATTTTATTTAAATTTAAATTATCATAACGAAAGAAGACCTAAAAAATACTAAAAGTTAGTTATTAAAAAAATAAAAAAAAAATTATCTAAACTAATCGATCTTAACCTTGAAATTTGAAAAAAAAAATCAATTCTCAAGTCCACAGTAAAAAATAAAAAAATAAAAAAATAAAAAAAAAGAAGAAAAAAGAAGAAGAGGTTAGCAGGCTTAATATATACTCTGCAACTTCACTTAGAAAAATCAAAAGTCACAACAAAATCTCAAAAAAGAAATTGCAATCTATCTGCCAAAAAAAAATTCAGAACATCTCAATAACTCTCTTTTTATACCTGAAATTTCCAAATTTTATTTCATCTCTTTTATACTCTAGACTTCCAATCTACAATCTCTAATCTCTGCCCCATTTGGATTGAGAAGTGTCTCAACTCATCTTATCTCATCATTACAACTTTTCTAAAATTTCACATAAAATAGAATAAATAATTTAATTTTTTTAAAATCTCAAAATAATAATAATATTAAAAAATAATATTCTAATAATATTTTATTCAATTTATCTAAAACTATCTCATCTCAACTCACTATCCAAACGGTAGCTAAACTCTCTTGCATCTATCTTGCTCGTATTTGGCACTAGCAGCCTCTCCCATCGCTGCATCGCACTTGCAGAAGTTGAGCGGCATCTCTGTTGTGCTGTGGTCGACTAAGGCAAAGGTAAAGCTCAAAAATCTGTGTTATATATAGAGTAAAATTTTGTGGCAATAAAACAATCACCTGACTTGTCTTTTTTTTTTTTTTTTGTTCTACTTCTTCTAGACTTCAATTAACCACGACGACCAAAGGTTTCACAATTGAATTCCCATGGTCGATGCCACGTATTCCTTGACTTTTTTTTTTTCAAATTTTGTTTTTATTTTCAACTTCTATAATGTATAATTTATTTCTTGATTTTGAATATTAATATTAATATATTTTATTTTATTGTGCAGATTAACAATTTTATATAAAAGTGGTGCTCATCTGTTATATAAAAGTGAAGCCCATTTCCTAACTAAAAATACTATAAACACAACTGAACCCCACACATAAATCCCACACAATGATGTGACACTTGTGCCACGTCTCCTTCATTTCTTTTTCTATTTCTTTCTCCCCACCCCCTGTGCCGCCACACCTGCCCTCTTCCTGTGTCCTCTCTCCATGTCGGCCATGGTGGTCGGCGGACCACCTCCAGGATGGGTAGAAGACACCGACGGTCCAAGTGACACCACCTGCGTGGAGCACGGCGAGTGGGATCACATTTCGCACACTATGTGTGTGATGACCGCACGCCGCTAGGTGGCTGGGGTGGCGAGATCTAAGCTGATGACATGTTCTTTGGCCGCCTGTGGTGGTCGAAAACCACCTCGAGAGGGCAGACAATGCCGACGAGGAGGGAAAGGGGGAGGAGGGGAGGCACAGGGAGAGGGAGAGAAAGAGAGAAAGAGAGAGAGAGAAAAAAAAAAAAAGACGTGGCACACTAGCAGCCCTCTTTGCTAAATCAAGTTCTATTGTTTTATGTTAATATTTATTTTATTCTAGAATATTCATAAGCATAGTAAGAATATTGTAGTCATATTATCAATTGAGAATGAGATATTAGAAGAACTTAAACATAAAAATTTTATTAGCAATTGTGCATCTCAACAAACAAGAAGTATACTTTTTAAATAAAAATATACTTTGATACAAGAAAAAGCTCACATTTTAACTTTTCGCCTTAGGCATAAAAATCTATTGAGTCAGCCCTGCATCTCATTTGTGTAACCAAACGAAACCGTCTGAAAGTGTTTGCGTTTGAATGATGTTTAGAAAGAAAATGGGTTGGGATGATATGAGATAAGATAGAATGAGATGAAAATTGTTTCCAAACATCCCTCGTATACATAAAAGTTTTATACAAATAACAATTATACCCTATTACAACTTAATTTGATCTATTAAAGTGTAAAATAATTTTATTATAAAGTAAATTTGATGTATTACATTAAATCACATTAATATATAAATATTTTTTATTTATATATTTTTCATGTGAAATTTGAAAACAGTGTATAAATAGTCCTAACTTTGCCCTTTAGTTTTTGGAAAACACTATAGACATAAATGAATCCTACAAAGAGATCTCACACACTGATGTGGCATACTACTAGTGTGTCACGTCTTCACCTATTTTCTTTTTCTTTTTTCTTTCTCCCCTCCCCCCTGCCCTCTCCCCGTGCCCTCTCTCCTCGCCGGCCATGGTGGTCGGGGACAACCTCAAGATGGGCAAAAGACACCAACGATCCAAGCGGCATCGCCGGCATGGAGCTCACATTAGCTCGCTGTGCACGTTGGTGGCCAAGGACAACATTTCACACATTGTGTTCGTGATCGACTGCACACCGCTAGGTGGATTGGGTGGAGGGATTTGAGCCGATGGCTTGTCCTTTGGCCGTCTGTAGTGGTTGGAAACCATCCCGAGAGGGCAAACCATGCCGGCAAGGAGGGAAAGAGGGGAGAAAGAGAGAGGCAAAGGGGGAGGAGGGGAAGCATGAGGGGAGGGGGAGAAGGAGAAAGAAAAAAAAAAGAAAAAAAAAGAAGAAGGGAGATGTGACACATTGGTAATATGTCACATAAGTATATGAGATCTATTTGTAGGATCACTTTGTGTCTCTAGCAGCCTCTTGTTACACATTGCTAGTTTTTATCATGTTTGCACTATTTGCATGCACTATAGCATTCTTTTCTTTAATTAAAATTATTCTTTCATGAGAAAAAAAAAACACACTGTTGGATCATAATTATTCTAAGAAACAAAGAGATAGTAGAACGTCCTATATAAGGATGTCATGTCTAATATAACAATATATTCTCTTAAAGGGCTTGTTTGGGAAACACATTTCATTCCATCTCTTCTCATATCATCTTAAAATTTTTTATAATTTCATTTTTAAATATCATTCAAATACAAATAATTTTCAATTTCAAATCTCAACCTTTTCATTTAATCATTACTTAATCATTACAATTTTTCCAAATTTCTAAACAAAATACAAAAACCATACAGTTTTTTAAATTTTTAAAACAAAGATTGTATTGAAAGTTATATTTTAACAATATTTTAATTTTATAATATTTTTACTCAATTTTTTCTTCTTCATTTCTCAAAACCCAATCAAATATTTTAATTCAAATTATTTCACAACTGTTTACAGATTTGTCATTTCATCTCAATGTTGATAATCCACTGATTACTGTATTAAAATTTGCCGACTCTTGCAGACAAGTTATGTTGATGGAAGATGCTTTTCCTCGGAGTGCAGCTTTAGCGGTAGCGTTTTAAAAGGTTGAATGAGACATTAATTTGAAGCCAATGTTTTGGCTCGACATGATTTATCAGAAACGTTGTCAGTGGTGGCATTTGACAATAGACAAAAGTGGAGATGTTATTTACTTTGGACATCATCCATATGTGGTTCGTACATGTCAATGCATCGTAAGATGCTTTCTTTTGTTGATTAAATGATATATATTATACGAAACCCACTATAGTTTAGAAAAAATCAAAATACCAATAATTTTTTATACTGATTGATGTGAAAAGTGTTTTATATCAACGTGTGTGATAGATGTTTCAATAATAATAAAAAATATAAATAGATTTTCTCACATAAATAATTAGGAGTGCTACTCGCACCTCCTAGGTGGGTAGCCAGAGGCAAGCCCGGGCCCTTGCATGGGTGAGGGGCGAGTTGGGCCCCCAGGCAGGTGCTCCTGTTCAAATGATAGCGTTCACATACCCGTGGGCCTCAATGGGCCCTTCGGTCCATTAGACCGATAACTTGTTTCCGAGTCATTTTTGGGCTTAGAATCCATTTTTTGAACCAATTTTGGACGAAAACTTGTTTTCTCTTCAATTTTGACCCAAAACATGTTTTTCACTTAAATTGAAATTAAATGTATAAAGTATGGAATTAAATGTTATCTCTAAATATAAATAAACTTAATAAAGTTGCTAACTAATAATTCTAACCTATTACAAGTAGTATAAACCATTATACATTAATCTAAAACTATTACAAATTAATCTAAAATATTATAAGTTGCCAAATAGTTTGAATGAATAACAATGTTATAAGAATTGAAATACATTTAAAAAAATAAATAAAGGTAACAACGTGTAGCAAGCATTTGTGAACTCCAAATAACATCATAAAACTTGAAGAAAAAAAACCAAAAAAAGAGAATGAATGATACGTGCCACAAAAGGAAAAGAACGTCAATTAAGAAAAAATAATAACATTATTAACATATATACAAACTATAAAAAATTAATTAACAAACCAATGGTGGTGAAATCCCAAAATAAAGTAGGTTAGAGATTTTATATTGAACCTCTAACCTAATTTAGGGTTCAATCTGAAACCATATATTGTGTTAGGGTTTCAGATTGAAACCCTAAATTATTTAAGGTCTTGAACGCCCTCAAATTATCTAGGGGTTCAATCTCTAAACAAATTTAGGGTTTCTGATTGAAATCCTAAATCTTTTCCAAAAATCAAACTTCAAATACCGAAATTCAAACACCCAAAAAAGAACTCAATAGCATTCAAAACACAACTTCATCCTCTATTACAAAAAAAAAAAAAAAAAAAAAAACTTGTAATGAATTGTCATGTTTTTTGTCACTTCATCTCCCAAATTGATTAATTTACATCGCAACAACTTGTAGCTAACAACATATAGGAGTTTGATTGTGTTATCTTTATAGGTTCTACATGTTAATCTTCCAGGTTATATATATGTATCTATCAAATCATATGTCATGCTGAGTTTGATGCATATCTACTAGTTCTTGATGATCATGTTAGGTTACAAGATTGGTGTGAAAATTATGGGTTTGTCAAGCGCCACAGATCAGGAATTAATATTAATATATATTAGGCAAGTCTGAAATCCACATGCATGATCACTTTCTCGTGCTAAATCCAGTTTTATTTTTTTGCACCTCATAAATCCTTCTTTACACTTGGTAGTTATCCCTCTGTAGAGAAGTTTTCAAACCCAACCGAACTCGGCGAATTCTTTTAAATATTACGAAGACAATTTTCCTTAACAATTCACATGTTTCAATCCTATCGTTGTATCCCATATGTAAGTAGAACATCGTAAAAACCTGTCATTTCATCGTTCACCAAGTCCTATAAAGAATTTGACGATTCTTCTTTTTTATTTAGATAGACAAAAGCTGGATGAATTTGGGTGATAGACTTGTATCACCTGCATACGCTGAAGGGGTTAACAATTTCCTCACAATAGCACGAAACCTTCCATGGGAAGTGATCGCATTTGGTGTCCCTGCCGTATATGCTGTAATAACCTCTTCTTGCCTATATTTGAGGTGGAGGCTCACTTGCTCATAAAAGTGATCAATCCAAATTACACTCAGTGGATATTTCATGGGGGGGAGGAAACACAACTCATCATTGACGACGACACCGATCCCAGGGTTAGAGCTGAAGACGACTACATTGATGATATGGACCGTACGTTAGATCACATACGGCAGGCACATTCGAAGATGCTCCTGAAGACAACACTACATCACCAACTCAGCCATCAATACCACAGCCCTCCCCAAACTCAAATTTTGACCAACTATTAGATGATGTCTGACGTCCTCTTTTTGACGGCTGCACTAAATTCTCAAAGCTCTCATTCGTTGTGAAGTTGTTACACATTAAAACTCTCGGTGGGTGGTCAATCAAGTCTTTCGATATTCTCATAAGCCTTCTACGGTCTTCCTTTCTTGATGCTAAATTTCCTAGTTCATATGAGGAGGCAAGGTCGTTGGAGCGAGGTTTGGGTTTCAAGTACTACAAAATTCACGGCCCCAACGATTGCATCTTATTCTGGAAGGAAAATGTTAATCTTAATGAGTGCCCTATATGTAAGGCTTCGCGATGGATGTCAAATACACATGGGTCACGAGTGATCCCTCAAAAAGTGCTTCAGCATTTTCCTTTGAAGCCAAGATTGCAGCGTCTCTTTGTGACAAACAAGATAGCAAGTGATATGAGACTGCATAAGGAGCAACGAATACCCGATGAGACTAGTATGAGACATCCTACTGACTCTGAGTCCTGGAAGACATTTGATGAAGCCCATTGTTGGTTTGCTAGGGATGCTTGCAATGTTAGGCTTAGTTTGGCAACCGACGGCTTCAAGCCCTTCAACAACCTAGCAAAGCCTTATAGCATTTAGCCAGTGATTCTTGTCCCGTATAACTTGCCGTCGTGGTTATGCATGAAAGACTAGTTCTTCATGACATCCCTCATGATCCCTGGCCCAAAATATCAAGGAATGACATTGATATTTATTTGCAGCCGTTAATTGATGAGTTGCTTGAACTTTGGGAACATGGGGTACCTACTTATGATGCTTCTACTAAGGAAATGTTAATGTTGCATGTTGCCTTATTGTGGACAATTAATAACTTCCCTGCTTATGGGAATCTTTCTAGGTGGTCAACAAAAGGGAAATTGGCATATCCCTCTAGAACTAGATAAACGAACAGACAAAGTAGCAGCGGGTGTCTTCAGAGTGGTACTTGGGCATCGACCGGGTTATGCAAGAGGATTGGGAGAGATGGGCATTCCAGATTCTACAAGACAACGTTCATTGGCACGAGAGAGAGAGAGAGTATATAGCTTTGATTGAAAAACATAAGAAAGAGGTTGAAGCTTCCAAGAGTGAGATGGAGGCAATGAAGGCAAACATGCAGCTTATGATGGAGAGATAGAACGAAACCCAACGTATGTTGAGGGCCTTGTTCGCTGTTAACCCGTCTCTTAGTGAGTCTCTTCAAGAGACTTAGTGAGGATATCTTTGTGGGAAAATATGAGAAGGTTTTTTTGAGGTACTTTTGGGTGCATTTGTTGCTAAGATGGTGGATTGACAAGAGATATAAATATATATATATATATATATATATCCAATGGGAGGCTATATGTAAATGTTTTGTGGGAGGAAGCTAGATTGGGAAAGCAGATGTTTTGGCCCAAGATATATCCTTAAATAGGTATGATAATATGTACAAACTTTATGAGACGATATTAGGCCGCACTGGACATGAGTCAAAACATATAAGTATCTAAGACACCGCCTTCTTTATACTTATGATTGGGTGTAGTGGCATGCTTACCAATATTGGGTTACTTGTTGTACATGTTAATTAATACATGTATGTACATGGTATGAATGGGAGGGTCGGCTTACTCCAGAGCCTAATACGTGACCTGGAATGTTGTAATCTTCTTGGACTGCATGTGGTGTCGTGATGAACTGGCTAGAAGTTTTTATCTTATGTTTGACCAGAATGTATCCCAAGCGCAAAACTTCACGGGAGGCTGAACGAGCAGGTGATGTCTTCATTCCCCTAAGCGATTTACTTTTAGTATGCACTTCTATCCAAATACTATGATTATCATGTAATTTTTATACATGATATACAAGTACAAAATTTTAGCTTCTACGAAAGTATAGATAGGCCTAGTTTAAGTACACAAATAAGTTAAGGTATGAAATAGGTGAGGATTGTCATATGATCGGTATGTTCGGTTCCCGTTCTTGTCTTTCAGTGCACAGGTGATTCCTGTTGCGGGTTTTGCCTATTTTATACTCGTTTAGATTTTAATGATTTTCTTTGGGGAGATTCCATGGGACTGAACACAATTGATTTTTAATGTACTATTATCCAATTGATTTTAATGATTTTCTGAAGATAGGTACTAAAACTCCTATACTATATTTAAAAACATAAATGAAATGATTACATCTACATATTGCCATTAGCTCGAGCAAGTAATATCGCGATCTAATAATTAATACTAAACATGTTAATGTTTGAGGGACTTAATTAAAATAGAAAGTAGTGTCTTAGAATTCCACGGAGTTTATATATGCCTCTAGAGGTCAAACTGCATACTGTTATGATATGCAAATGTTACTGAATATATTTATTTACTACCAACTTTTAAATGGATTTCTATGAGAACTTAGGTGACATCATGCGAAATGATTTAGGCATCTGAGTTGTTCATTGTACAACTCAGTGTAAGAGCTGATCAATCCTGTCAGTTGTTTCAAGGTTATCTGACATGCTTGAACATGTCAATATTTCGCAAGGTGGGAGAAACTAGAAATGTGGGAGTTTGTTAAACAAAGTTCAACATGGCCTCCATCAACCCTTCACCCAAAAAATTAGGAAAAGAAAAAGGAAAAACAAGAACAAAATACTTATGGAGGCAAAAACATCTACCTGATCTAGCCAACCCATGATCATAGTCTAGATCAGTGCATGGGTTATTATATTAATATTAGATATAAAGAAAAAAAGGGGTGGGGGGGCTGATCATTTTGAATGGTCGTCCCTCAATTTATATTAAGTGGATCGGAACATAAAGATATGAAGTAAAGTATTGTCTGGTAAAAAAGACACAAGCTGCTGTCCATTTCAAAGCTGGTTTCTTTATTCATGATGTAATGCAAATCTTGTATATAATGGTTGATGATGCCGACCGCATACCTCCCTCATGATTGATTGATGAGCCTGCATGAACAATGTTATAAAGATATTCCTCTACTGCTCATTGACAAGCTATCAAGCATTATTAATTTCTCCCCCATGATTTCAGTGCAATAATGTAACAACTTTGCAGATGATCATGCTTGCAAAGTGACTAGAATGCCCTGATTACTTGGCTCATGTGCCTGTTAATTTCTTGGAGTTGGAAGTAAGAAATTAAATTGTTATTCAAAATGCATTAAGCATATATAAGAGGGATCATTTTAAAATTATAATAAGTCAATGAAACAAAGCTTCGATCGAGTCCATGTTTATGAGACTGCTACAAGGCAGTATGTTGTGATATATAAATACATCGACATCTTAAAAGAATCCATTAATAAAAGAATAAAAATGCATGGGCATGAGGATGACACTTGGTGCTTGAGAAAAGAAGAAACAATATATGATCGATGGTGAGTTTAACACTTTACAAGTCATGAGATCATGTGCATGGTTTTAACAAGGTTTCTGCATGTTACCAAAAAAAGATATGTCTGGCCTAGGTAAAGATCATGGTTTTAACAATTAATGCATTTTGCTTTACACATGACCAGGACCCTTATATTTTCAGGTGCCCTATTATTGAACCATGACCAGGAAAATTTTCCTGGTTCAAGTATATCTGGAATGATATACTTTGCTAAAACTTTCCCACATTCCGATAAGAGCATTATGAAATAGATTCAGCTATTCAGGGATTGGGCAAAAAGTCCTTGCCCAATACTTTAAAAACTCCATAAAGAATGGTATGGAGATCTCTGGATATTCTAAAAACTGATGCATGCATTTATGTTTACCCCAACCAAGCCAACAGATACTTCATTTCACTATCGGTCAAACTTGTTTCTTGGGTGTCTGCTAATTTAACCTTATAGGTGGCTAAAGATGAAAGAATATAACTTGGCATCTGTTAAAATGTAATTGAATTTTATAAGCCAATTCAATTACATTATAAGTGCTAATTATTAAACCTAAGCTACTTAGAGTACTGATATTTGCGTTTATTTTTCCTAGTATCCATAGCTTTAAAAACATTGAAGTACCATCTGGCTTGCTTGTAATATTATATCACAAGTTTGGTTCGGGCTGAGATTCTGGTCTTTTAATGTAAAAGTGAGATTTTAAACAATATGGATAATCCATATTTCTGCTATTGTTCGTGTGCACATTATGTTATGAAAAATTGTCACTTTGGAGATTTCCAACTTGGATTTTTCTTTTGCCCAACAAATGTAGAAGGCAGTGTATACTTGATAACCATGTTCCGGACAGCTGGATCTTTGCCGCTCAATTACAGGGTTATCCAAAATCAACGATGTGCGAAGTTGCGGATGAACTCCACCCACCAATGTTTCATGGCAATTTTAACTGCTCCCATTTGTATTGTGGATGTTTCTACTTTATGCTTGAATGAGACATTAGATGCTCCTATTTGTAGTACTTAATTGCCTTCCGTTAATGCACCATATGCCAGTGTATAGTAACCTTAAAGGGGTTGATATACTGATGTATTCGATGGATGATTGAATTTATATATATGCTATTATGGTTACAAGTATTAGATTTATCGTAATATTTGGTTTATCATTCGATGTATAGTAGTACTATTTGGTAATATTGTAAGTGAGTTGGAGCAGGGAATTAGGTACCTAAAAAATGGCGCATTTTGCATACTGGATTAGTTTTAGGAATAATTGGCCACTTGCGGCGATTTCTAGAACGCCGGGAATAAGATTTGCTGTAAAAAAAAATAATTTTGAGGCAAATATAGTTAGACGCGAAAAACCAAGTATGCCGAAACTTGTTTTTTGCGGCGAACACAAATCGCTGCTTTAATTCAATTGCAGTGAATATATTTCGCCGCATAATAATGAACAATGGGATTTAATTATTTGCGACGAACTAAAATCGCCATATTCATCAGTCGCAGCGATTTTATTGCTAGGAAAAATCTTACTTCTGACGATTTTACAACACACTGCAAATAATAAGAAGATATTTGCAGTGATCTTTTGTGTATTCGCAACGATATTAAACGTTGCCAATACTTTTTCTCAGTGATTTAATGGTGAAATATGAATGTTATTTGTGACGTATTTTTACAATATTAGCAGCGAAAAAAATTGCTGCAAATAATGAATATTCTCGACGAATTTTGGGTTTTGCTTATTTAACTTTTAAGTGACTAGACAATTGTGATGAAAATGCGGCGCAGTAGAAATCACTGGGAAAGAGCATTTACAGCTAATTTAGGAGTTATTTGCGACGATTTGTGGCACCGAGAAATGCTTTGTTTCTTGTAGTGGGTTCCACGTATATTACGCTTCTATGAATATTATTTACCTTTTGCCCAAGAGGATAATGGCCATTTTGTAAAAGGCGAATGTTATAGAAAAGACAAATCATATTGTAGTAACGTTAGATACAGTCGTAGAATGTGCAAGCTTTACGTAATCTTTTTGAAAAAAAAGTGGAATCTAATATTCAAAAATTAATTTTTTTTATGTGGATCTTATATTTATTCACTTTTCTTAAAGAGATTATACAATACTTATATATTTTACGACTGTAAATATTATTTTTCTGTTAAAAATCATTATCGATAAATGAATAATTATCATTCTTTATTCATTTTGTAAAAGGCGAATGTTACAGGAAAAGACAAATCATATTGTAGTAACGTTAGATACAGTCGTAGAATGTGCAAGCTTTACGTAATCTTTTTGAAAAAAAAATGGAATCTAATATTCAAAAATTAATTTTTTTTATGTGGATCTTATATTTATTCACTTTTCTTAAAGAGATTATACAATACTTATATATTTTACGACTGTAAATATTATTTTTCTGTTAAAAATCATTATCGATAAATAAATAATTATCATTCTTTATTCATTGGTTGCCATTGACCAGGGCCTTCTATCATTCAAGGTTGGCATTGACCAGGGGCTTCCAATTAATTCGTCATTCATTCTTAGCTGCAATTGACAAGTAGTTATCCGAATTGGACCAGTGGCTTCTATTTGAATCTTACTATGCTAATAGCCACACAAGACTTTTACCATTTAATTATTATTATTATTATCATTAGGAATAGTATTCAAAAGCAAATGGCAACTGCATGCAAGTGGACGTCAAAACCGTCAAATAGCTCATGCTGATCAATCTGTGTGACCTACTATATATGTAAATATATAGGAAAATGTTACTTTGCTCTCTTACTTTATCAATTTATTTTGATCAATTTAATTTATTTTTAATTTTTTTATTTAATAATTAAGAAAATAATTTTTAATATATTGATGTATTTTTTTTATTTTTTTAAATATATTTAAATAAGTTTAAAAAATTAGAAAAAAAATATCAAAATAACTTAACGGTCAAATAAAACTGTACAACTCAAGCCGCAAAGTAGCACCACTCAAATATATGTGAGAAATTAATCACAAGAAATTATAGCCACAGAATAATTATATAATATCTACTTTCTAGGGCTATAATTTTATGCGCTGATTAATTATATATATATATATATATATATATATATATATATATATATATATATATATATAGTTGTAACCGTAGATTTGAAAGTAAAGTCAAACCTGCAGCTAGCTAGGAGAGACTGCTATTTAAAAAATAAAATAAACTAAAATAAAAAATTACTTATTATCTATACATTATACATTCTACATAATTTTTTTTATTTTTTTTATTAAGTATGTAATATATGGATGATAAGTAAAATAATTTAATTAATTTAATAGAAATAAAATAAAATAAAATAATAATAAAAATATGTGTAAGATAATAAATAACAAAACTTTTTTTATAAATATATTTTTTTAGTAGGTGTTTATCCTGCTGCTGGCTGATAGATTATTATCGGAGTGAGAAATTTGTTTCAAACTATGCGACTTTGCCTTGCGCACGTTTCGTTCTTTCATGGCCATCCTATACTCTATACTATAATATATATATACTAGTAAAGGGCAAACACGTGCATTGCACGTGTGCCCAATTGCATAAATATGAAAAATATTTTTAAAAATAAGAATTTTCTGTAAAAATATGTAATAATAAAAAATAAATTAATATATATAATTATGAAATGTAATAGTTTTATCTATATTTTAAGATTTTCTCATTGATCATAAAAAATACCATACATACTATTTGTAAAATATCCATGACTACAAATCAAAAAGCGACTATTGGAATTGATATGATATCATCATATGTTTCTAAATAAACTTGATATCTAATAATAGTAAATAAATTATTATTTATTGATATTAACAATTAATACATGCTAATTATAATGTAAAAATTTTGAACTCCGGAATATGAGAAAATATTTACCTTGATTGTGAAGTCTCTATTTTTTTGCAACTATAACATAAAATGTTCTCATTTTTCCATATTCAGTTGTTTTGTTGCAATTTTTACATGACATGTAATAAAATGGTTGATGTAATAAAATTTAAGTATATGCACAGTCTAAAATTTGAAACACAAACACGGAATTTAATAAAATATTGTTCTTCAAAAAGTAGATGCAACAAAATATCTTAAGTTTTGGGCTTCACTCTTTTCTTTAGATTCCAATCTTTATTTCGATTGTGACGACGTTTGAAATCCTCTATATCGTCGAGTATCTGTGTGATAACTTGGTCCAGATGGAGGGCTTGGGCGAGCTTATAACCATTTTAGGCACAATCCTTTCCGGAGGACTTGCTGGCATTTTACAATTTTCCATCGGAATTTTCTAATCTTGTTACAACTTTTACCATTCCGAATGGGGAATAGTAGTAGAAACTACTACAGTAAGATTTTGAGATATCTTAATAAGTAAATAAACAACATACCACAGATATCATAGGCATATAAAAGTAAACACAAATAAATGTATAAACATGTATGCACGACATAAAACTTTGAGTAAACACAAATAAATGTATAAACATGTATGCACGACATAAAACTTTGAGTGTATGTATCATGAACTTTTCTTATAAAAATAATATTTCTTATCCTATTTTTAAACTACTTTTTTTTCCTTTTTCTTCTATATTTCTTTTTGCAACTATAAATGGACAAATTTATGTCTACATTTTTAGAATTTTTTTATCTTTTACAGTACATATTATACACATGATCTACATAATGTTTATAACTATAATACGACAATTTACAAGAACCAAGTCACAACTTTGAGATGTATGCGGTCAACTTTTATAATCGTTGAGCATCTCAACCTAGCTATCAAAGTAACTGAATGAATTTTGTTCCTAGTCTTCGCCGTGTCTATTCACACCAGAGTTCGACATCTTGATTGAATGAATAGCCACATACATTTTACATGTAAAGTATATTTTGAAGTGTCTGATATGGCAATATAGCTATTCATTCAGCCAACCTGTTGAACTTTGGTGTGAATAGGCACGGCGAAAACAAGGAGCAAAACCCATTCAACTACTTTGATACCTAGGTTGTGATGCTCGACAATTATAAAAGTCCGCCATATGCATCTCAAAGTTGTGACTTGGTTCTTGTAAGTTATTGTATTATAGTTATAAACATTATGCAGATCATGTGTATAATATGTATTGTAAATATTAAAAAAATTCTAAAAATATAAACATAAATCTATCCATTTATAGTTAAAATTTCTATGTTATGGGTTATCAAGTAGCCAATTTGCATCATAAGTTGAATCCTGAGATGTTAATATTCTTTTTTTGTCAGATGTGGAGATTTATTTATTTGTGACATGTATGTTTATTGTCTTAAACCTTTTGTGACATATTCAAATTCGAATTTTGAGATGTTTGAAGTCTGAAATGTTAATATTATTTCTATGTAGAGATTTATTTTTTTTTGTGACATGTATGCTATGATCTTAAATTTGAAATCATAGATTTTTTGAGATAATAACAAATATAATGAGTAAAATACAGATCTACAGATTTACAAAAACACAAGAAAAATCAAAATTGTTCCAAACAAAAGCAAAACTGAACCGTAACAAACAATCAACATTCTAAATTTAATAACATGCACTATTCCAAAGTCATAACACAATTCCGAAGTTCATAACATTCTAAAGTTCACGCACCTGACCTATTAAAATTGTTTGCAATTATTTCTTCAATCAATGTATTTTTTATTGCCCTGGAAATTTGAATTAATAATTAAAGCAAAACATTGAAATAAGAAGAAATATATGTTAGATACATATGGTAATACATTGAGAGATTTTAGAATTATTTGTAATAAGATGTAATGTTCAATTTTTTTTTTTTTTTTTTTGTAAATATTTAAACTGTTTTTTCTTTTCTTACATGCAAACATACAAACCATAAAAATAAGATTCTAAAAAATAAACAATAGTACAATTAATATTTAAAGCATAAATAAATATCATCCAATCAATAAAATATGCTTAATATTAAAACCAAACTAATTAATATAATATTGAACTATTTACAATTAGAAATCTTAATACAAATAGAATAAATATTGAGTAATTCTAATTAACAATCACAATTTAAAATATTTGCAAAATGCCTCGTAAAAATAAATGTATTAAATATTATAAAATATAAATAACAACATCTATTGGTATAAACAATTATAAAATGTACCTGGAGATAGGGGCAAATAAAAGATCAGTGGAAATAGAGTCAAACAACGAACAGGAAGACAAGCACAAATGACAAAACCAAAACGCCTGTTGTAAAAAAATATATTATACAAGATCACATAATCATTTCAATATTATATAATTTCTTTTCAATAATCATTTCAAGAGGGTAGCTGAAAGAACCATGGAAATAGAAGAAACTGACATTAACCAACTTGAAGAACAGTAAATGAACCACAGAAGCAGTGAATCTATAAGTTAAAAAAAAATAGAAAACATTTGATCTATATCAATAATTATAGTTCATTGCATATGGCATATATTTATTACTTCCAAAATAAATATATATACAGTTTGAACAGATTGTAATATATTACAAATTTTATAAGTTCTCAAATGTTGTTATTAATCTTGGATTAGGTAATAAAGTAGGAATTAAAGAAAAAAAATGAAGAAAAAAATAGAGTATATTTTTTGAAGACTCTTTTTTGTTATTATAATTTTATGGCTAATTAATATATTAATTTAGGTTAAAAATTACTTTTAACGTCTATGTATTTTTCACATCTAAAGTCTAAAAAAGCACTATGGTCTGCAATATCAGTTAGTAATGTCTTTTTTTTTTTTTTTTCATTTGAAGCCCAAAAAAAAAAAAAAGAAAAGAAAAGTCAACCCAGGCCCAAGAATAGCTAGGAAGCCCAGCCCACCTATTAGCCCAAAATACAAAACGGCACCGTTCTGAGCACAAAGTCGTCCAACCCACCCCATCCTAATTAAGAAACGGTGCCGTTTTCATTAAGAGAAAAACATAATTCTACATCCACACTATAAATATATCATTACCCACGCGTGCCTCCATTTCATCCATTCCAGATTATTCTTCTCCCGTTTCTCTCACTCTCTCCAGATTGTTTTTCCCATTTCTCTCGCTTTCTTTCTTTCTCTTTCTCACCTTCCTTCTTCTTCTTCTTCTTCTTCTTCTTCTTCTTCTTCTTTCGTCTCTTCCCTTTCCGTCTCATCTCTCTCTCACAACTCCTCTCTCTTGTTCCTGCCGCTCACTCCGTCTTCTCTCAACAGCGAAACAAAAATCACCACATCTATTTTATTTGTGTTTTATGATATTTTACAAGTTTGTTTTTCGAAATCCTACAAATCTTAAGCTCCATGTTTCAGATCTAAGAATTTTTTTTAGTTTTTTCGCCTGATGTGTGTTGCTTTGTACTTATTGATCTGTGTTTTTCCTTTCTCTTTGGTCATTTGTTTATTTCGCATAAATAATTTTTTTGTGAACACAGATCTAAGATTCTTTTTCTCAGATTTCGATTTTTTTCTTTTTTTTTTTTTGTTTTTTATTTTTGTGCCATGGGTTCTTGTGGCGAATATTTTGTACAAGGGCATTTTTTTTAACGGATACTTATACAGATCTCTAGATCTGTAAAAATCAACACCTCTATTTATATTTTTTTTTCTGATTCTTAAGAATGGAATTTTTAAATCTAACGAATCCGAAGGCTTATCTTTCAGATATGGGTTTTTTTGTTTTCCACCTAATGCGTGTTGATTATCTATATGTGCTCGTTTCTAAATGTTTTTTGACAATACACACGAATATGAGATTTATTGTTGATTCATACAGATCTGAGAATGTATTTCTCAGATCTTGATTTATTGTTTCTTTTTTCCTTCTATTTTTGTGCATTGGGTTGTTGTGATGATGTTTTTGGTTGAATTTTTTTTTTCAAGTGGCTACAGATCTTGAGTTTAACAAATCTCTGTACATGTACACATGTATTACATCTTTTGATTTTTTTCAATTTTATTTCTTTCTCGCATGTCACTGCAATATTGTTTCATATCTGACCATCTTGGTTGTAATTTTTTTTTTCAGATACTCCATCGCTAACAGTTACCATCTTATGAGGTTTGTTCTTCCTAATCTGTTTCCTCTTTATGTATGTGCTGGTATCTAAACTATTCTTGTCAATACATACAGATCCGACATTATATTTATGAGATTTAGGTTTCTTTCTCATTTTTTTTTCATTTTATTTTATGCGTTGGGCTGTTGTGATGATTATTTGGTTGCTGGTTTTTTTTTTTTTTTGGATGCTTATAAATTTTTATCTCTGTGTTTCTTATCTTCTGATTTATTTTTTATATATGCTTTCATGTTGTTTTAGCATACTTTACTCTATTTGATATTTGTTTAGATGTGATCTGAACATGTGTAATTTGTGGGTTTTTGAGATTTTTTATTTCGGTCTATATTGATAGTTGTTTTTTTTTAGTGTTAGTTTTCTTTTGAGTTTAATCAATATCTGTAGATGTAAACATGTACTACATGTTTTGAAGTTTTTAATTCTTATCTTCTGATTTATTTTTTATATATGGTTTTGTGTTGGTTTAAAACATACTTTAATATGTTTGATATTTGTTTAGACGTGATCTGAACATGTGTGGTTTGTGGGTTATTGAGTTTTTTTTTTTCTTTTTTCTGACCTATATCGATAGTTTTTATTTAGTAGTAGTTTTCTTTTGAGTTTAATGAATATCTATAGATGTATAGATGTGGTACATGTTGTGAAGTTTTTAATTTTATTTATTTCTCTCATTTTATTGCTTGCTTGTATTTTTTTCCAGATGCTATATACGTTAATAACAGAGAAGTGAAGGTGAATGAGTCAAAAAGAACAACACAATAAGAAATGGAGATTCAGTCATCTTTTTCATGTCTGAACTAAATTTAGTTTTCTAAATCCAAAGAATCATGTAACTTTTTTGTTTCTTAACTATTGCATACATGTAAATAACTGAAGGAAACAGTCAGGAAATGAACATATAAAAACTCACCTATGAAACTGGAGAGGTGGGAGGCAAATTTAAAACCCAGAGTCGAAAGAAAGAGATATGGGAAAGTTAAAATGCGAGATAGGAAACAATACAAAATAAAGAAGATGAAAACTACTCTTATACGAAGTGATTAGCGGTTTAAGCGGTAGAAAAGACAAAATAAAATAAGATTATGATAATTGTAAAAATGAAGATAATTCTTATACAAAGAAGTAAACGGTGGAAGCGGTGAAGAAATGTTAAAAAAAAAATTGAGAATGTGATTAGAGAAAAACGATGGAGGCGGTGGGAAACCGAGAGAAAAGTCTAGAATCTGATAAGATAAAAAAAAAATTAAACCTAGAAGGTGGTGGAAATCGGGAGAAGAAAAATGTAGAATCTGATATAAAATGAAAACGCAGGAAATCGAGGAAAACAAAAACAAAAAAAAGGACAAAATTGTAAATTGATTAAGAGGGGCAAGAGGGGCAGACGACAAACAAATACCAGTTCAATGACAGAAATGGGAAAAAAAATATGAACCAAAATCCTCCAGAAAATACAGGAATTCGACACTACCAAAAGCAACGACAAAAGCGTAAATAGACCATGAGTCATAATACGGGCAGAAAGGGAAAAGAAATATAAAGCAGGGATAAAAATGGAAAAAAATAAACCAAGAGGTGAGACACAAAGGGAAAACAAATGTAAAAGGAGAGGCAAAAAGGGAAAAAAATAATGAACGAAGAACCAAAAGCAATGACAAAAGCATAAATAGACCAAGAGTCATAATACGGGCAGAGAGGGAAAAGAAATATAAAGCAGGGCTAAAAATGAAAAAAAAAAACAAACCAAGAGGTGGGACACAAAGGAAAAACAAATGTAAAAATAGGGGCAAAATCAGAAAAAATATTATACAACAGAGGCTTATTGGCACTTATTATATATAAGATATATTTTGTGTGTGTGTGTGAGTGAGTGAGAGAGAGAAATATTATTATGCGATTTCAATTATAACTTTTACTTTGTTATGTTGATTTGTAATTCCAAGTGATTTATTAAAAAATAATAATAATTATTTAATTAAAAATATAAATATAAAATATGACGTGGCACTGGGATAAATAAACGGTACATGCATTGCTGCATCACTATCTAAATATTATATATATATATATATATATATAAATCAATCTTTCCTTTCAACTTGATTTTCCCATTTTTCTTTATCAGCAGAATCTCTCTTTTTGTAACTTTATCTCAATTTCCATTAAAAAAAAAAAATCTCTTCTATTAAAAAAAAGATTGTTGATCTCAAAACTGAGATAAACAATATCAAATCTGAAAATAATTATTTTAAACAAGAAATATTATGTTTAAAAATTGATAAAAATTTTAATCAGGAGATGAAGATTCTGATTCAAGTAAAAAATAAATAATTCCTCCTTACGAGAACAATCAAATTTGTTTGATCTATCATATTATTCCTCCCAAATAGTTTTATAAAGTTACTATCATTATTTGTCATGAATTTGAATTCAATGTAGTTGCTATAACTGATTTCGAATAAGTTGTGAACTATATCCAAGAAGGAATAATTCCTAATAAATATGATGAAAAGTCTGCTGAAAGATTTTTTTTCTGCTAATGGATCCCAAATGAAGATCAAATTTGAGCTTAATAATGCTCACGTCTGCAAAGAAAGTGTTTGTTTCAGAATTCCTTCTGTACTTGTTAAAAATATGACTGATAAGATCATATTAGGAATTCATTTTATTTCATCTTTATATCCATTCATTTTGGAAAATGATGGTATTATTACTGACCATTTCGATTAGAGAGTAAAGTTTAAATTTGCCTCAAAATTTGAAATTGATACAAATGATTGTTTGAAATCTTTGGTTTCTGCTAAAACAAAACATTTGAATATCCTATAACAGGAAATCAATTGCTAAACAATTATCTACTAAATTGTTACAGTTATCAGTGATTTCAATAAAATATTGGTTGATAATATTTATTCTGATCTTCCAAATGCATTTTGACATAGGAAGAAGTATGTTGTTACTTTACCTTATATTAAAGATTTTTCTTAGAAAAATATTTCCACTAAAATTTGACATATTCAGATGAATAGTAAAACTTTAGAATTTTGTAAAATAAATATTCAAGAACTGTTTGCCAAGAAGATTATTAGGCATAGTAAGTCTCATTGGTCATGTGCTGCTTTTTATGTCCAGAAAAATGCTGAGATTGAGAGAGGGACACTTCGTATAGTTATTAATTACAAACCATTGAACAAGATCTTAGAGTGGATTAGGCACTCTGTCTCCAATAAGAATGACTTGATTCATAGGCTTAGTGATTCAGCAGTCTTCTCCAAGTTTGACATGAAGTCAGGATTTTGGTAAATCCAGATTAGTGAGTCGGATAGTTATAAAACTGTTTTTACTACCCCATTGGCCATTATGAGTGGAATTTTATGCCTTTTGGACTCAAGAATATTCCTAGTGAGTTTCAAAACATTATGAATGATATTTTCAATTCATTCAATCATTTCAGCCTTGTTTATATTGATGATGTTCTCATTTACTCTAAGTCTATTGATGAACAGTAGAAATATTTATATTTGTTTCTTGACATAATTAGGCGTAATGGTCTTATTGTTTCTACAAAAAAAAAAAAAAAAAATCCAAACCATTAGACTTAATGGGCTTGGTTATGATATTTCTGAAGGCAAAATTCAACATATCAGTTGTGCTATCGAATTTGCTGATAAGTTCCTTGATGTTATTATTGATAAAATCAAGTTGCAGAGATTCCCTAATTCTTTCAACTATGTTGTTGAATTTTACAAGGACATGAGGAAACAATGTCGCCCGCTCTTAGAGCGACTACATTCCAACCCTCTTTTTTGAATTGAAATTCATACTACTCTATTAAGCAAATCAAGACACATGAAGATTGTCACTTCTCCGCCAATTCATGATATTAAGCTTGTTAAAAATGAGTCTGCTACTCCATTAGATATTGTTTATATGTTTACTACTCTTGCTACAATTTCTACTATTAAATCTGCTTCATTTTCATTTGCTCTTTGTATGCCTTATGATTTTTGTGCTAAGCTCATTGCCTCCGCTCAATATTACCCTGCTTCAAAAACTGAATATACTAAAAAACTTTATGCCCAAAATATATTTTATGTTGAACCAGATAGGTCTATGTATACATATCCATTCAAAACTGCTTCTAGTTATCTCCCTCCTAGTTTTCATTGGATTACTGAGAATCCTGCTAAAAACCTTCAATACTACTATACAATTTTGTTCCAAACAAAATCTCTTATTATTAAACTCATTTATGATAAGATTGATAAAATCAAATTGATCTATTATAGTGCGTACATATTGAATATTGTTACTGAAAAAAATGGAGAACTCGTCCCTATACTTAAAAAAACCCCCTTATTCTGATATTGTTTACTGTTATTATGATTACATCAATGATTGGTTCAAATTCATGCTATTCCAAATCCCAGAGATGACACACTATTTGTTTCTTAATTTTGACAAGAAACTCAAGATTGATTTCCCTCTTTGGTTCCTGTGATGATGGCACCAATTTGGCCCTATTCTTGATGTCTTTCCTGATAAACTTCAAAAGCCATTGAGTATTTTGCTACTGTTTTCAAACTGGATCGACATAATTAGAAATTCTCATAGTTCCTTCATTTTTGCAAGAAACACATGGTTCTTTAACGAAATGGAGATATATTGATATGTTATTGGTTCATCAAGTGATGGGACAGATATTCCCACACACAAGATGTCATTGATAATGTTGCCAAAGATTTTCATCAAAGTATTCTAAATCTCAAATGCATTGAGAAATTCTCTACTGTTAAACAATTAACCTTGTCTGAATACCCAATTACTTTGGTCACTGTTTCTACTAAACCATTTGCTAAGCCAGCTACTTCTACCAAATTTGATCAATCCCAAAAATCCTCTGGATCCAAGAAGAAAATCTTGCTCCAAGGATTGAAGAAAAATGATTTGATTTATTTGTTAAAAAAGTCCTTATTGGACAATGATAATTCTGATATTGAGTCTGAAGCATCCTCCGAAATTTTAGTTACTGATCCATACATCAACATAGTTGGACATGATTCAGAAAACACCCCAAGATTATATAATGACTGATTCGTCAGTAACTAAAGGAAGCATCACCAAAAGACAACCACCACTGAAAAGATGCTGATTTGTCTGATGCTACTTACCCTCCCGCAAATGCCGCTGAGTGGGTCAATATTTGTTACTGCAAGACACTAAAAAGATTCTAATGCTTTTGTTTTGTTGTTGTTTGCTTTAATGTTTTACTACTGTTAAAATAATTGTAAAGGCACCTCATTGATCTATAAAAGGAGAACCTATTTTCAGAAGATGGATCACCTTTTTCTCTCATCTCTCCTTCATACCACCTATTTGTCTAAAATATTCTTACGCCTTTAAGTCAATAAGAAATCTATTTTATTTTTCTACTTACTTTCATCTTCCATTCATCTTCCAATTTATCATTATTTCTATTTTATTCTAGTTATCTGGTCTTACTTTTATTAATTTCAGTTATCTAGTCCTGTTTTCATTATTATTACTTCCAGATTTTATTTACTTACACTATCACTTTAGTTTTTTGGTCTTTATTTCAACCTTTTCTTCAATAATAATGAAGGTTTACTACTTATCTTACTTTATGTCTTGCTTCCTCCCCTTCTGGTATTAGAGCCACTGTTTTGGCTTCTGGTAGATAATTTATATCTGTCCATTTCAATTCATTAAGTTATCTTCCAATCCTTCCTTGGTACTTTGTTAATTGTATTCTATTCTTGTCTCTGTTGGCGCCACTCCAATCGTAAAGTGAATCCCGAGAACCGTGTCTATAAAGCTCGTTTTGCTAGAGAAAGCATTTAGGGCATGAGTGGGTAGACAGTTGGCTAGGGTATGTGTTGCAAAATGCAATAGGAACAAGTGTAAAGACATGATTAGTGAGTATTAAGTTTAGATTTTGGTTGATTTCAAGATGATTAAGATGTTTAAATCTAATTCGTCTATTAGTTCTAGGTCTAGTATACCTCCAGATACTATCAATGAGAAAGATTTTTCTGTTAAAGAAACTGAATTTCAATAAATGGATATTCTAAAGATTAATGCAAAATCTATATACAAAACTACCTGAACTCAAACTGTTTTTAAAACTAAGTTCAATATTAAAACTTTTGAACAAACCTATTCTATTTCAAAATTCCATGAAAAATGTTGCTTATTTAAAAGAAAATTTATTCAAGAATTTCCAGTAAAAAGTTTCAAATTTCTACATATTGGTTATGTTCAAGTTGCTATTAAATCTCTCACGAGGAAAGACATCAATGCTTCGATACTTCTATGCTTGAGAGGTGTTAGATTCAAAAAAATTGAGATTAGCATACTTGATATGATTCAATCTGTCTCTATTTAGTGGTCCTGTTCATTTTAATTATTTTTCTGATTTAACTCTTATTTCACATGATCCTAATATCCTTAAAATTTGAAATATTATTATTATTATTATTAGGAATTGTAGTCAAAGGTCAAATTAGACATCTTGTATTGACTTACAGCCACCGTTCATGAAAATGGCAACTGCATGCAAGTGGCCGGCAAATAGCCGATGCTGATGCTGCATGCAAAGTATATATATAATTTCTGTGGCTATAATTTGATGAGATTAATTTTATGTAAGATTATAATTTCTTGAGATTAATTATATATATATATATTAATATATATAGTTGTACCCGTAGATTTGAAAGTAAATTCAAACTTGCAGCTGGTTTGGAGAGACTACTATTTTTAGAAAAATTCTATTCATAAGCTTTACATACAACATACCACTCTTTTTATTATTTTTTTAATTTTTTTTTTAAAATATATGATATATGGATGATGAGTAAAATTTAAAAAAAATTAAAAAAATAAAAAATTGTGATGTGTTATGTGAGGTTTATAAATAGCAACGCTCTTATTTTTATAAAGAACAGTTCTTCTATATACAGTTAGTAGATACAACTAGCGTGCAGTCGTCCATACTACATCAGATTTAAAATGAATTATTTATCTCTCATCAGTTCAGTCTCTCTCTTATCAAATATCTCCACATCAGTCACGTTTGTACGCCGTTTACACCAGGCACTTGTAACAAGTATTTTTCTATAAAGAGAATGCTACTTAGGCCGAGAGATTGGACCAATAAGTGTAAATTAATTTTTTTTTTATTTTTTTCAATTTTTTATACTCTTCAAATATTTTTAAAAAAATAAAAAAAATATTAACTCATTAATAATTACTTATTTAACCATTAAATAAAAATAAAAAAATAAAAAATAAAACCATTGTCGGTCACAATCATCGGTTTAAGTATTATTTTCTTATCCATAGATCCATATATATCAATCAAACTTTCCTTTCAACCTCATTTTCCCATTTTTCTTTCTTCGCAGAATCTCTCTCTCTCTCTGTTTCTGAACCTTTACTCGGTTATTAGTAGTTAGTGCTACTCTCTGCAAGGCTCAAAACCAGCTCGCCTTCAGTACGTCGCACAGACCGCACTAAGCCCGCGGCCGCATCTGTCTTCCGTTTTTCTTCCTCCATCAAACTCAAGGTATATCATTGGATGCGTTGTGTTCGTCTCTACTTTATTTTTTGAGATTTTGGAGGTGATCTTGATTGGATTTTTTATTTTAATCTCTCTGTTTTCCCATTTCATTCTTTTTCTTTTTGGTGAATTGATGGACTTCGATCGAAATAATTAATCGTTGGTGGGTCTCATTTGTCGGCAATTGAAGCTGTGGAAGTGTACTAGATTTTGTTGGAGTTTGTTCGTCGGAAAGGCCAAATCCGTTGGTGGCTGGCCACCTCTGGCTACGGCATGAGAAAGTATACTATGCCGTCTCAATTTAGCCGCTGGTCAAAATTGTTTTTATTATTTAATGGTTAAGAAATTAATTTTAAATGTATTTGTGTATTTTTTTATTGTTTAAAAATATTTAAATGTATTAAAAAAATATGAAAAGAAAAAAGAAAAAGACAAAACTACTGGACGGCACGATCAGCGGTAAGAGTGGGGCGGCATAGTAGCTCTACTCATACAGTATGAGAAAGTTTACTATGCCGCCCCACTATGACGGTTCAATTTGACCGTTGGTCAAAATTTTTTTTTTTTACTTAGTGGTTAAGAAAGTGATTTTAAATGTATTGGTATATTTTTTTATTTTTTAAAAATATTTAAATGTATTAAAAAATGTGAAAAGAAAAAGGAAAAAAAAAAAACAAAACAAAACCATTGGACGGCACCTTCAGCGGTAATAGTGAGGCGGCATAGTAGCCCCACTTATATAGTATGAGAAAGTCTACTATGCCGCCCTACTATGATCGCTCAATTTGATCGTTGGTCAAATTTTTTTTTTTTTTTTTACTTAGTGGTTAAGGAAGTAATTTTAAATGTATTGGTGTATTTTTTTTTATTTTTTAAAAATATTTAAATGTATTAAAAAAATCTGAAAAGAAAAAGGAAAAAAAAAACCACTTTTGCTCTTTTTTTTTTTTTTTTTTTTTTTGTCTTTCTACATTTTGTTTTAAAAAATATATATATTTTTCTGATTTATCTTATCTTTTTTTTAATTAACTATTTTATGTCTAGTTTAATTTTATTATATATTCCTTTCTCTTATGAAACATTTAAGTAATTATTTTATTATTTTTTAAAATAAAAATACTTCCTCTATATAGAAGATTTTATAAAAATAATGTATAATAAGTTTAATCCGCATAATTTGATATGATATGTCATATGTTAAAAATAAATAAATAAATAAATAAAACAAACAAAATAACTAGCGGGTGCTCCCAGCCGTGGCGGTAGAGCCACCCCAATAGAGATAATTTTTCAATAGAGATAATTTTCTACAAATTAAATTTACGCATGTAATCTTTTAATTGGTTGACATGTGAACTTTGAGACAAGTGTTAATTAGTCGTGCTGTTAAGGGAGTTAACGGGGGAATGAATGGAATGATCTAGTTGTAAGTTTCGTTAAATCTAGACTCTGTTGATTTAATAATAATAATGATAATTACTATGTTGACCCTACTAAATCATGCAAATGGCAGCGTTGCGTTACCCTTTTATGATTTTGGCATGCATTTATTTTATAATTTTGGTACGTACCTAGACTTTTAATTGCGCAATTGACAATCGTGACCCTAAGGTGCTGGAGGAGGTACATCAGCCTTTCTAGTGGTAGGCCAAATTCAAAAGGTGTTTTAAGGCATGTAGATATTATTGTACGTACGTTTAAACTCCCAATTCAAAAGTTGACAATTGATCATCGTGCCTAAATCATGCAATTGGTTGTAGTTGACATTTGTTACCCCCAATTAATCCTTTATACAAGTAATATCTTATTTAATTTGATCGATTGATAGGTCAATCTGGATTACCAGACAATGTCGAATAGCCACTCACATATCATTACTTGCAAAGGTATGCCTAACGTTAATCGCCCTCTTGTAGTAATATTGTATATTTAAATTAATATTTGTTGATGTGACATATTTTAATCGATTATTTTATCAGATAGTCGTTTAAAATGTGTCACATCAACAAGTATGATTGAGTTTTAAAATGAAAAAAATATGATCTCTCACTCAAATTGTTGTGATATCTTTCACTACATACTTTCATCATCGGTTAATCGCGTCAGCGGCGGTGTGTTGGGGAGTCGGGGAACCGGTGAAGGTGGAAGAGATACAAGTGGAGCCTCCAAAAACATCCGAAGTTCGTGTGAAAGTGCTGTATGCCAGTATGTGCCACACTGACATCTTATTCGGCAAAGGGATTCCGATTGTCAGTATCACGTCTTTCTTAATTTGTGTTTTGTCTGCTTCCGTCCCTGCATATATGTATCCTATAATTTTCCCTTTTTCACTACTTATAACATAAACATACCAAATATAGATCGAATAAAAAAGGTCAAAACACTAATATTTTTCTATGATGCTAGTTGATGATGAAAGTTCACACATCAACAGTGTATTGAATATGTTAATAAGCAAAAAAAAAGTAAATATTTTTTTTATCACTGATAAAAAAAAAAAAATGTTTTTCATACAAAAACAATTTCTCACAAAAAAATTTATAAACTGACATGACTTGATGTAGTATGTCAGATTGTAAAACAAATTTAATATATCATATTAAATCATGACAATTTGCGACTTTACTTTTATAAAATCTATTTTGAGCTCTAGCACTTCTAAAAGAATAAAAGAAATTCCTTTGGGCAAAGCCGCAAAAGTGTTTGACATTGTTCCTTCTTGTTCTGCAGCCTATTTTCCCTCGAATTTTAGGACATGAAGGTGTTGGGTAAGCTCTCGTTTTAACTTCATTGCCAATAACTACGACAAACAAATTGAATAAACGGCCTTTGATCGTCCAGCACTTTCTTCTTTTTCTTGAAGTAAAAAGTCACTAAATCTCATCCACTTGGAATCCCCACTTTCATTCAAAATAAACTTTTGTATTATCTGAATGCTGCATGCAGCGTGGTAGAGAGTGTTGGCGAGGAAGTAGCAGATCTCAAAGAAGGAGATCTTGTCATTCCAACCTACATCGGAGAGTGCAAAGACTGTGAGAACTGTCTGTCAGGGAAGACCAACTTATGCCTCAAATTCCCACTACCCATAAGTGGACTGATGCGCGATGACACTTCGAGAATGTCTGTAAGAGGCCAGAAACTGTACCACGCATTTACCTGCTCGACATGGTCGGAGTACACGGTTGTTGATGCTAATTATGTTGTCAACATTGACTCAACCATACCTCTACCACATGCTAGCTTCTTATCATGTGGATTCTCCACTGGATGTTTCTGTACCACGCATTTACCTGCTCGACATGGTCGGAGTACACGGTTGTTGATGCTAATTATGTTGTCAACATTGACTCAACCATACCTCTACCACATGCTAGCTTCTTATCATGTGGATTCTCCACTGGATTTGGGGCTGCATGGAAGGGAGCTGGGGTTGAAAAAGGATCTAGTGTTGCTGTTCTCGGTCTTGGCGCTGTTGGATTAGGGGTATGTACTACATGCATGACTTTTGCTTCGTCGGGATAAATACACTTTGCATTTTAAACTTCTAAAACAGACACATTGCATATTCAAAGTACGTATCAAGTAATTTCTATAAAGATGATCTAATTTTCATTAATTTCAACGGTCAAATTTGAGTTGCATGTTTATAAGAGAGTTGTAGGTATACTATGAAGTTGCATGTAATTTACGAGTCGTTAATTATCCTTTTGTCCTGACAATACAAGAGGAAGAAAGAAAAACCCTTATCTTTTGTTCTTTGTTCTTTCGAAATTTGATGAAGCGAGCAAGTTGGAAATCATGCTTTCCTTTGTAAATCGCAGGCCATAGAGGGGGCAAGAACACAGGGGGCAACAAAGATAATTGGAATTGACAAAAATGGGAGAAAGAAAAGAAAGGGAGAAGCTTTTGGAATGACCGACTTTATAAACCCTGATGAATATGATCATCATAAATCTGTCTCGGAGTTGGTGAAAGAATTAACAGGCGGAATGGGTGTGGACTATTGCTTTGAGTGCACAGGGGTGGCACCCTTGGCTAATGAAGCCCTCCTTGCCACAAAAATGGTATGTATGTCTATTATAAATTCAAGTTTTAAATTTAATAAAAATAAATATCTTTTTATATATATTTTTATTTTAAAACACACATATTTAATTTTTAACCTTTTGTTGATGGTGGTGCTTGGTGAGAAGGGAAAAGGACAAGCAATGGTAATTGTTGCAGGAACTCATGCAAATGTGGAGATCAGTTGCCTTGCCCTCATGCTAGGTGGGGCTTTGAAGGGTTCCATTTTTGGAGGTCTCAAAGCCAAAACTGACCTACCTGTTATAGTCGACAAATGCAAAAACAAGGTGAATTCTTACTAACAAAGAGTTACTAATTAAATACGCATCTATATAGAATTTATTTTTATATATTTATCCAAATATTCAAACATCTTTTAATTGACAACCGCATAAAACTCAAGAAATGCCATGCAATAATATTAATAAATAATAATAAATAATTCTTGTATTCATTTAGTTTTCAGTTTGTAAAAATCTAAAATATAGAAAATTAATATTGTTAACGCCTAAAAATAGCGTAACAGGCTGAAATGGGAGAAAGAGTCATTTTCAGCCGTTGAGACTATTCGGGTTTTGTTCGATGTGGTGTGGAGCCTCTGGCAGTGGTCCTGTGCGGTTGGACAGTATCGATGTGTACATTAATGGCAGTGAATGGAAAGTAAATATACAGGAAAAATAAAAGAGAGGGAGACATTCAGATTTACGTGGTTCGGCATAATGCCTATATCTAAAGGGTATTTTTTTTTTGGGGGGGGGGGGGGGGAGAATCCACTATAATATTCCTGTTTTATAGTCCCTCATATTCTCTCATATTCATTGTACAATGGAGATCAGAATTCTATTCTAGTGAAAAAATGATGTCGTTGGTATCTTTTGTTGTGAAGTTGAAGGAGTTAAAGCCGTAGTCTAGCCAAAAAGTCATCTTCCCCAAGCGAAAAGTTGAAGTATGGCCCATTTATCCTCTGCCACTCTCTTGCTTTATGTCCAATCTTCACTTTTTCTCCTGATACATTTCCCCTTCTCAGCCTTTTGTCCTGTCCTCTTTCCTTTCTCATTTCCTTCCCGATGAAATCCCCCCTTGGGTTGGGCCTTAAAACGCATAATGGGCCTAAGATATTTTATCTTCTCTAGCTGCTCGCGATTCTTACAATTAATTCGCTTCGAAAGACAGTCTTGAGAATCTTTAAGATAAAATATATGACATAGATGAAGAAATCCATAGTACTCTGTAAAAAAATAAACTCGAGGAGCATGGCCTTGGCCATAGTTGTCCATTTTGCTTGCACCGAGTGATGAAGATTTCCTAGCGCGAGGCTAGGCGGGAGTTGGGCTCTATCGTGTATTGTGCGAGCGTAGAGCTTGGTTTTAGCAGGAGATAGGTTTGACCGCATAGAGTGCGAGTGCAGTGTTTGACTTTGGCGAGAGATGTATTCGACCGCGTAAGGTGCGAGTGTGGAGCTTGGCCTCGGTGGGAGATGGGCTTGATCGCATGAGGTGTGAGCACAGAGCTCAGCTTTGGTGGGAGAGGTACTCGGGTAGTTGAGTGACTTGCTCGCCTACTCGAGCGCCTGGAAGGCCGGGCAGTCAATGACCTTTCCTGCCTATTAACTCATTACGAAAGTGGTGATAAGCCGGATAGTTAAAAGACTAGACCCGTCTCTTTGGCGTGACAGAGGTCGAGCAGTTTGTAAGACTAGACTCACCTCTTAGACCCTCGTAGACGTGAGGGAGGTTGAGCAGTTTGTAAAATCGGGCTCACCTTGTTGCCGTGGTGGAGGTCTAGCAGTTCGTAAGACTGGACTCGCCTTATTGCTGTGACGAAGATTGAGCAGTTCATAAGACTGATTGATCTCGTTGATGCTCATGGGAAGGTAAGTAGCTGATCCATTCGTCTGCATGAACATCTATTGCTGTCGAAAAGCAGTATACTCATCCAACATTTTTGTTTTCAATGGTGTTGGTGAATTTTACTTTTTTGATGTAAATTGCTATTAACATTTCTATTTTGCCATCAGTATTGGAGTTTGTTTTTAGTAACCCACTCAAGGTGTTTAGGGAGCCCGTTGACCCCCTAGGTCCACCTTAGGAGGTAGCTAAACCCATTGACTCGTTCCCTTAGGTAACCTGCGGGAGGCGACTGTGGAGTTCGGAGGCATGTTAACTCCGAAGGCTTGTTCTTGAAGATAACCTATTAGCAACAATTATGACACGAGTGCAGACACCCCACTTTTGCTGGTGGAGATGTCATCCTGGGACTAACATTAGGCAGTGCGTAAGACTGAACCCGCACTCTGTCGTGAGAGGGGCTAAGCTGCCTGGAGACTAGACTCACCTCTTTAGCCTCATGAGGGAGGTAAGTAGTCAGACATTTTGTAAGACTGGACTTGCCTCATTGACTCTCGTAGACGTGAGGGAGGCTAAGCAGTTCATAAGGCTGAACTCGCCTTGTTGCCGCGACAGAGGTCGAGCAGGTCGTAAGACTAGACTTACCTTGTTGATTGTGTTACAAAAGTCAAACCGGTTAGTGTAGATAATTTCCAATCACAAGGTGAGATTTGCGCTCCTGAATCATCCAGTTGCAGTGTGACGAAGGTTTGAGGCGTGTTGGCGAGGCCAATGAGTAGTCATGTTTTGGAGATGACGAAGGTCCAGGGTGCTCGCTTGCATGTTAATGGCAAGAAATCAATTCCGATGGAGACATGTTGGGACATCCGAGCTATGCCCGAGTGGGGCTATGTATATGGTGTTTCGCGCCAAATCAATTTTGTTAGTAAAAATAAAATTCACATAAATGTAGATAGAGACAAACCGAGGCATTTTAGCCGTCGTAGCTGATTTTTGCTTGACTCACATTGTCCACATCTGGTTGTTGTTTCTTCTCTTTCTCGTTTTTCTTTTCTCTTTCTCTTTTTTTCAATATTTTTATTTATTATTTTTTTAGGCAAGTTGTCCGACATATGCTATATAGTTTTGAGTAGGGCTGTACAAAACTCGATAGGATCAATCGTCGCCGATGCGAACCGGCCACAGGAGTCCAGAACCAGCCGGTCGATCGACAATATAAAATTAAGGAAACCGACGCTGGCCGGTTCAGTTTCAGTCTGAACTAAACCTAAACCATTCAACTAGCTGATTAAAAATATATATATATATATTTATATAATACGTGTATAAAACGACACCGTTTCACTTATTTAAGTGAAACGACATCATTTTAAGTGAAACTGTGTCGATTTAGTTATGAGTTTTATATTAAAATATATATATATATAGATATATATAGGTGAAATGGCGCCGTGTAACCATTTGGGTCGACTTTTGAGAGGGAGACACTTCGATTTACGTGGTTCTACTTAATGCTTACATACATGGGATGTTTTGGGGGAGGGTAGGAGGAAGAATCTACTATAATATATTTATTTTACAGTCTCTCATCCTACTGTAAAATGAAGATCAGAACTCTGTCCTCTGGTGGAAAAATGTTGTCGCTGGTGTATTTTGTCATAAGGTTGAAGAAGATGAAGCTGTAGTCTAGCCAAAAAGTTATCTGCCCCAAGCCCCCTGGGAAAGTTGAAGCATGGCTCCTTTATCCTCTGCCCCTCCCTTGATTTATGTCACATCTTCACTTTTTCTCTTGACACCCTTCCCCTTCTCAGCATTTAGTCCTTTATTTTTTCCTTCCTTACTTTCTTCTTGATGAGATTCCCCCTTGGGTTGGGCCTTGAAACTCATTATAGGACTAAGACATTTTATCCCCTCCAAATATGAAATTAAGTTCCTTCTTTATATTTTATCTTTTCCATTTATTTCAAATATATATAAAAATATATTTATTTTTTTATTTAACAAAAGGAAAATGCTAGTTGAACATATAAAAATGACCGATTAACTTTTTTTTTTTTTAATTTTTTATTTAATAGTTAAGAAAGTTAATATTAATGAATTGGTATTTTTCTCTATTTTTAAAACTGTTTAAAAATATATAAAAATGATTAAAGAAAAAGAAGAAAAAAATAAAACAAGTACATTTGTACTTATCGGTTGAAATCTTTGGTTGAATTATCGATTCCTGTAGTACTACCCTTGACAAACTTTTTACACTGATAAGTAAAACTCATGTTAAAACAGAAAAATAGAGAAAATGGAAAATCTTTAGGAGACTCAAAACGTACTGAACATAAAAGAAAATAAGATGCGTGCGTGTGCATATATAATAGATTTTTTAAAAATGGTGTTGTACTCTGCTGCAGGAAATCCAACTCGATGAACTTTTGAGTCACGAAGTTCCACTGCAAGATATAGATAAAGCATTTGTGCTATTGAAAAATCCTGATTGTGTGAAGATCCTTTTCAAGCTTTGATTGATCCCATCGACAACAAGATCATCATGCACCTACAGAGACATTATTATTACGAGCTTATAACTTACGCAATGCGCAAACCGTTATTTATGCTGGATTTTATAGATATATATTTAGATATTCGTTTGTTGTACGATCTTTGCTTCATCCACAATCAACACATATTCTTGATGCACTTCTTATATCATCCATTATCGTTCGTCTTCTACGTCGCACAATCCACATGCTTGACAAATACAAAATATTGAAAATTAAGACAGTGGCCAAGCGACCAGAAATCATGGCATGTATTTTTTTTTAAAAAAAAAATCATGGGATGGAAAAATAAAATTGCACCAACTTTTCATTAAATGTCTTCACTTACACTACACATTTCAACTGTGTTTAGTAGAGTCTTTGCAAGTAATTATAATAAAATGGTAATACATTGATACATTACATATTCATCAAATAAATTATTGTCAGAAAATTGCTAACAAACATAAAATTGAAAAATACATAGTTTTAGTCGAAAAATAAATATCATATGCCTTCACTAATCTACTAATCACGACCTTATTCCTGCCTTGTTCGATGCCATTGCAGATTTGTATTGACCTTGTAATGAAGATGAATAGTTTGGAATAGTTGGAACATAAGGTCCTGGATCATTAAAAGGGTCCTGATATATTGGATCTGATTGGCGGCCTTCAGATTTTATATTGAGCATGGAAAAATCATCTTGTGTATTGCTCACTAACCTGGATCGGTAGCTTGGACCAGGATCAACCACTGCTTTTATTTTTAGAGTTGAACTATCATCACTAGGTACGTCAAAGTCAAAACGCTGAGTATGTGGTATAACAAGCATTCTTGCTTTGGTCTTGATGCACGAATTAAATCATGTAGAGTGAGGTGCAATGCCATATTGAGGATTCTTTGATTCATTTGCTACAACATCATTCATTATAAAACTATGCTTTCGTGAACCATTATTTGATACGCAATCATCCCATATATTTGCATTGGATTCCCATTGTGATATAAATGCAGTACCACTTTGATGGTTATTTAAAGGCATCAGAAAAATAGAACGTTGTTTAGTGTAGCATCCATCATAGTCAATGTAATGTTTTGTGTAGATGCCACCATTTTGACCACCTTTTTTGGTATGACCAACTTCTTCGATCCTTGGCAGAGGGGTGCTTTGGTTGTCTATGTCATTACCGCATTCATCCAAATTTTCCTATGAAATTGCATAGCATGAACAAGTTTGTCTCTTAGAATACTTTCTCCAATATCTTTATTCATGTTCGTAATTCTTTATCAGACTTTTCACATTTCCAGTATAATAGATTCAACCCACAATAGCTGCCAATGGTTTATCATTGAGATATTGAAAGGATCGGTGATAATGGTATAGTGCAACCGTTATTGATAAACTCATAATCTATCTCTTTAAAGTTTTCACAATGTTTTCTAGATTGGATTTGTTTTTTCGCTTTCTCATATCTTGAGAATAATACATATATTGAATATATCTTAAAATTCAAATGCATATCTAAAAAAGTACAGTGTATTGCACCACAATAATCAATAGTTTAACTTAAAATAAGCAAATTAATTCTATCAAATAAATGCATGAGAATGGTTATCATGGAACAAATGATATGAGATAAACAACAATATAAATATTTATATCAAACCGAAACTTTTAAATAATGAACATAAATGGCTTTTGGTTTCTCTTTGATATAATTTGTGATATAATTTGTAAATGGGCTATTTTTTAAAATAATATATTTTTGGATTTGAAAATGCCCAATTCGTGTAACAGTCCAGCCTAAAAATAAAACTCTCTCTGCCTCCCTCTCACGCCAAACCCCTCTCACGCAGCCTTCTCTCAAGCCAAACCCTCGCACCGTACATCTCTCATCTTTGCTCTGCCTCGCTATCACGCCAAACCCCTCTCTAATGCCATCAACAACTCAACAACCCTTCGACGTCGACACTGTCTCGTTCTCCTCCACTTCCAGTTGTTCCCGAGGCTACATATTTTATTTTCCTCTCTCTCGACGAGCTAGGTTGGCTCAAATGTTGTAAGGTAAAAAAATTGAATGTCTTTTGCTTTTTCTCGGGTTTTCCATGAATTATTTCTTGAGAAAGATTAAACGTGCATTCGTTTTTTTGCGGGTTTGCATGTTCTTACTTTAATGTGTGGGTTTTTGTTATGATTCCAATTAGGGTGTAGATGAAGAACACCAGATGGAAAATAAGAACACAAGAAACAATAATGGAGATTAACGTAAGGAATGGAATTCAAAATATAGCTACGGTTTGGGATGTCCGAGGCTCCCAATTCCTCCAAATTCAGTGTTCATACAAACTGGAAATTCTAGATAATACCCTCTCCTCTGAGTTCTACCACTTATATATGGGATAATAATTCTCTTCAAAAATTCCCCATAACAAAAAGCAATCAAAATGGAAATAAGGAGTAACCGACTGCTATTCTAGAATGTTCAATAAACAGCCAGGTATTTGCTCAGCTCCACTGTCCTACGTTAAAACACTGCGTTGCAAGCCAAGGCTTCCCAGCAAACGACGCCGAATTACTAGCGGGTCATAACAGTTTTCTGTTGTGAAATTAGGGTTTCACATATCATCTCCTTTTTCCTTATGGAAGTTTAGGCTTTTGAGTGTTTCCTTGCCGCGAATCCGACTATTCCTGTGAGTAATTTCCATCTAAATTTCATCAATGGCTTGTTTTTCGGTCTTCATTCTTCATTTCTGTTTGATTCTGGGGCGAATGGTGCCTGGATTAATTAGGGTTTCTTCTACACATTTTTTTCTGGCGTTGTGTTCAATCTGAAGTTTTTGTGTTAATTAGGGGTTTTTTTTTTTTGGGTCTGTGTTGGTTTCATGCATATACATCTTGGCTATTGAAAGCAATTGAGGTGGTCCTTTTTAACCTTTGAGGTGGTTTGATTGTTGCATGTGCAACATTAGTAGATAATTTTTTTCAGATTCTGTTTTTCTCAAGATTACGAATTGGATAATTTGTAAAGGCTTTTAGTTCTTTACGTGGGATGTGTATGTTGGATTTGAGGTTGTATTTTATCTTTCATTTCTAGAATGAATATTTTCTACCAATTTACCTTATTACTTTTATGGTGGTAACCTACCTCGAGTACCATTGAAATGTATTTGTATGGTTGCTCTGGTTTTGATATCTGGTTTAGTTGTTTGCAATTTCTTGATGGTATGTTAAATGTATTTTTTATCTACAATTCTTCCAAAACATCCCCATACTCTCTTTTGTCTATGTACAGTGAAAATTCAAAGAGTAATCTTAAACTATTTATAGATTATTAAAAGTGTTGTATTTTTTATTTAAGTTCATTGACTGACTTATGTTATAATTATTTTTTCAAATACTCTGTTAGTGAGGAATTTTTTGGTTGAGATTTTTTGAAACTTCTTGATAGATACACTTGCATTTCTGGTTTGGGCCAGACTAACATTTCAAAATAAGTACCTACACACATATCTTGAACGAATAATCCCATTTTGCTTCACCCTTTTTTTTCAGGGAAAAATTAATGCATCTTAGAGATTGATGAGAATTTCTTTGTGTAAGTCGTTGTTTCTTATTTACCTTGTCTACAATTAGCCAAATAATTTTCTCCTATCTGTGTTTGTGGGTTTGTGGATTTTTTGGTTTTTCTTGGCTAAGGTGGTTTGTCACTCTGCGTATGTTCTGTTTATTAAAGAAATGTTCAAACTTTTGCGATGAAATTCATAATTTCAAATGCTTATTGCATGAAACCTTGAATATGTAATTCTGTGTTCTTATTAAGAGTTTATTGTGTTTTAATAAATCTATTTTAGGGTTTAAAATTTTATTGCATTTTAATAAATCGGATTTAGGATTTAGGGTTTTTTACAGATTTGGAAATATGATTTAGTGTTTATATCTTATAATTTTTGAGTGTTTGATAAATCGATTGTGTTTTAATAAATTTGATTTAGAGTTATTACTTGGCATATTATATGTTCTGTTGTCATGCATTGGGGAATTTTTTTTCATATGCATACGGAAACACTCCCTATTCTCTTTTCTGTATTTGTGAGTTTGTGGGTTTTTTAGTTTTTGCATTTCTGTAGATGCTTTCCAGACCGCCCGTCCCAACAAACACCCCTCCCCCCCCCCCCTCTTTTTTTCTCAAACCCAGTTGAAGTGTTTTGTAAAATTTTCACCCAAACTAACATTTCCTTCACCCATAATTTTCCAAACAACCAAAATATCATCTATTCTTGTAACCCTTAACTTTTATGGATCTTTAAGTTTTATGACTTTAAGTTTTATGACTTTTATGGAAAGATAAATTATATATACCATAAACAAACAAAAAACAGTGAGACTAACCTATTTAATTTCACTTTGAACTTCAGCACCTCCACATCCGAGAAACAGTTGAATGCAGAAAGTACAATGGCATGGCCTCACTTTATTTGAGAGAGAGAGAGTGAAGAAGAAAGTACAATAGAGGAAAACAATTTTCAACAGGAGAGTGAAGGAAGAAGGCTTCTGCGGTTTCTTTTAGAAAAGTAGAAAACTGGTTGGCAGTTATTTCAGTGGCCATTGCACCGCTTGGCATTTTTAAATTTCTCCTGAAAGTTGTGGCGGTTGGAAACGTTGGAAACAGGTGTCTGTTGCTAAGGTCCATTGGGTGTCGTTTATGAGTTAATGTGGGCGTTTTTTTAGGTTCAAATATTAATATATGTATTATCAGATTCTATCAGACATACCTATACTATTATTATAGGCCCACCAATTAACTTATGGACTAAATTATTATGTAATCCACCCAGCCAATGAGATTTGGAAGGCTTAAGTCATTGCATGGTTTGAAACTTTGCAAACCGGTGGCAACTTTACACACTTGAGCCGAATATTGCAGAAAGAATGCTATGTCATCCATTAAAACTTGGCTATTATATTATTAAATAGATTAGAGTTGGGATTCATTCAATGAATAATAAAAGTGCTGTATTAAAACGGTAACGGACGAGATATCTGTTAAGATATAAAATAAATAATAAAATTTATTTCTTTTTATCAGTTTAAACTTTTGAAATAAGTGGTGCTTATTATTTATAGTACTCAATAATCATGTTATTCATTTCTTCAATGTGGATTTCATTTTTCTATTGGATGTAAGCTATTGAATTCTGTATTTCTCCACTCGATTCCCTCATTTGAGTTCCTGCTAGCTCAAATATTCCCTCAAGAGAATCGGACCGAAACTCAGGGGCCACAATCCATCCAGTAGTTGCCAAAATCGCAACAGCCAAAACATATGAGTGTGGAATTCGAACCCAACCGTCATTAATAAGGGTTTAATGAAATAACGGAATGCGAGATAAATTAATGGCCTTCCAACATGATACTCACTCACAATTAGGGGTGTAAATTTAAACCGAAAAATTGGACTGGACCGGATCCGTTGGTCCGGTTTTTGAACCAGTCCGGTCCGGAATTGGTTCCTATATTTTGAAAACCGGCTGAAATCGGTCCGGTTTCGGTTCCGTAATTTTCGGGATCAGACTGGACCGAACCGGACCGGTTGAAAAAATATATATAAAAATTAATTTTATATATTATACAAAATATTATATATATAAGTTTTATATATAATATATAATTATATATTAAATTTTTATATATAATATATATAATTATATATCATATATGAAATAATTTCATATTATAATTTATAAATTATAACATGAAATGTTAATCTTAAATATGAATATTTATAATTTGTTTGATTATATGTTATTAATATAATTATATATACGATAATATTATTATAATTTATAAAATAAAAGTTTAATCTTAAAGATAAAAATTTAATTGATCATATGCTTTAAACATAAAAAATATATATTAAATTATTAATAACATTTTATCATAAGAGGTAACACTTTATTATATATTTTTACATTTTAAAAAAATCGGAAAACCAGATCAGACCGGAAACTGGTAAAACCGGAGATACTGGTTTAGGAGGGTAACCGGGGCGTAATCGGTTTTAAAAAATGTAAAACCGGTACATATCGGTTCGGTCCTAAATTTTGTCCAAAACCAGACTGGACCGGACCGGTTACACCTTTACTCGCAATACTTATCCTCCAACACGATACTCGACTGCAATACTTACCCTCCAACACAGTGCTCACTCACATAGGCAAAATCTAGACCCTAACATCCCGCATTAAGGACTAAAGGGAGTCAAGCAGAAAGACAAGTCTTACCAAACAAGAATAACCGACCCATATACATAGGGATCGTGGTACGTACCAAAAGAGTGGTTAAAAAGTACAAAACAAATAGGATACACACTTTGCTATCAGTGACTTAGGCATCAGAGAAGTCCCTCACCACACCGAACCACTTTCAATTCTTTGGTTGTAGGTAGCTAAGGATTCTTGAGGGAAATATGAAACACGTCCACAACAATTGGCCTTGTCTTTGGGATCTTTGGAGATTCAATGTGCTTTTCGTATGCATGCAACGACACATTTTCAAGCAACCTGCAATCAAGAAGCAATGACAACAAGTAAACAAGCAAAAGTCTGGATGGAGGGAAGGTTCGCAGATTTGGAAGAAAGACTAAGGAGGATGACTCTAGAGATGGAGAGTCTTCAACTCAAAAATGAAGCTCTGAGGCAAACAAGTGCAAGTTCCAGAAAGATGCTGCACCAAGCCATAAAGAAGAGAAGAGAAAAATGCACCACGACCTATGCAACCTCACAGACAAATATGAGGAAATAGTCAAGAGGATAGGCACAGCCTTGCTTGTTGACCACCTATTCAATAGCACGAATCTACCCTACAACGCAAAGATAATGGTGGTGCCACTCTTGCCTAAACTCAAAATTTCGCAAATCAAACTATACCACAAATCTAAGGATCCCGTCGAACACATGGAGACGTTCAAAACCCACATGACCCTCCATAGTTTCTCTGGGAAAATCATGTGTCAAGCTTTCCCCTTAACCCTAAAGGGAGTAGCAAGAGGACGATTCAGAGCTTTATAGCCGAGTTCCATCGATAGTTTTGAGGAACTGGACAGACAATTCTTTACTCAGTTCATGGCCAATAGACGTAAAAGGTGGCCAGTTGTGTACCTCCTAACTGTCAAGCAGTGGGAGAACAAAAGTTTGAAGGCATCAAGGTTCAACAAAGAGTGCATGACGGCGGATGATCAAGATGAAAAACTCATGCTAGCAACACTCCTAGGAGGCATCTAGCCTAAAAACCCTTTCATGGCGAAATTGGCAAGAAAAATTCCAACAATGTTACAAAAGTTTACGGAAGGTTAGATGACTTTGTCAACGTTGAGAATACTCTCAGGGCCTTGACTAATCTAAGAAAGTCTTAGTTGGAGTAAGCAGAGAGTAGGTCGAAAGAAGCAAGCAGTGAGAAAGTTCAGGAGAATGAGCAGAAGGTGAGGAAAAGCCAGTACAATAAAATGAGGGATGGTGCGCACCCTCCAGGAATTAGAATTTGAGGTTGACATATTTGAGTTTGAATGTGCAAACAGGGAGGGGGAACATGCGTAAAATAATGGCAACCACCATATAACCTGCCGCTACTGCACCTACCACAACATGGAAGAGCATCGAATGGAAGACTGACACTCCTTAAAAATAGGATAGAGACAATGTGGGACAATAGGGAGATAACCTTCTGATAGAAGGCAGGCACGGACCAAAGGTCTCAGAGAACGAAAGCCCAAAGCAAAGAAGGACAATACGAGGAATCCCGAAGGTGGTCCTTGCCAAAGTCCCAATAGAAACAATGAGCCCCTTGGCAAAATCCAAACAATAGCGGGAGAATTCGTAAGAGGCGGTTCAATATCCTCCAGTAGAAAGGCGCATGCTTAGAAAGCTAGATACGAAGAAGTATTCACAGTGGAAAAACCACTGAAGCAACAAAAAACTAGAAGATGATCACCATATCCTTCAGAGACAAAACTGCAAAGGGGTCCAATACCCACATGATTATGCATTGGTAGTGACGTTGCTAGTGGCCAATTACACCACCCAGAGGATCCTAATTGACAACGGGAGTTCTGCTTACGTCCTCTTCTATGACACTTTACAAAGATGGAATTGACCTAAGCTAATAGTGCCCGCCGCCCACGCTGCTAAAAGGCCTCTTGGGGGAAATAGTCCAACCTATAGATGCCATCGTGCTATCCACGTAGGCAGGAACAAGGCCCTACACAACCCCCACTATGACTGACGTTTTGGTGGTCAAGGCCCCTTCCTTGTACAATGCGATCATTAGGTGCCCAACCCTAAACAACTTGAAGGACGTTACTCCCACCTACCACCTGAAGATAAAGTTCCCGATGGAAGAGGGTGTACGGGAAGTACTTGGCGAACATGTGTTGATGCAAGAATGCTATGTACAGTTCAATAATGGGGGAAGAGATGTTTGTGTAACAAAAAGTTCAGGATTCGGCGAAGCGTCAACATCGCAACTGCTTGAGCTCATTGAACATGGGGTGGTCAAAACACGAAACAAACAGGATTTGAGGTTGGACGAGGATAATGGGGTTTGAAGTCAGGCAGTAATTAAAGCGACTCCTAATAAATTATAAGGACATATTTGCTTGGAACCACGAGACATGCTCGGAATCAATAATGAAGTCATCGAACATCATCTCTGTGTAAAGCCCAAGGCCAAAAGAATCCGGCAAAACTGAAGGAGCTTTAGTACAAAAAATTAAGCAGCAATAGCAAAATAAGTGGAATGCCTCGTGGCTACGAGCTTCAACAGGGAATCTTATTACACAGAATGGCTCTCCAACATGGTATTAAACAAAGTGTGCCCAAAGAACAGCTTCCCCTGCCAGGTATAGACCTAATAGTAGACTTTACGGCAAACCATCAAATGCTACGATTCATGGATGCCTATTCTGAGTATAATCATATTCAGATGAACCAAGACGATAAGGAAAAGACTTCCTTCATAACAGAAAGCGGGCTATATTACTACCTGGTGATGCCCTTTGGATTGAAGAATGTCAGGGCCACGTATTAAAGGCTAGTAAACCTTTCGTTCAAAATACAAATTGGCCGTAATATGGAAGTCTATGTAGATGATCTACTCGTCAAGAGCAACAAACTCACACACCACATAGTAGACTTGCAGGAAGTTTTCATCGTCCTGCGACAATACAAGATGAAGCTCAACCAGACGAAATTTTCCTTCGACGTGGATTTGGGCAAATTCATATGATCCATGGTCTCAAAAAAGGGGAATAGAAGCCAATCTTAAAAAGATTAAGAAATAATTGACATGAAGCCTCCACAGAATATAAACGAAGTGCAAAAGTTGATCAGTCGGATAGCAACACTCAACAGATTTGTGTCAAAATCAACGGATAAGTGCTTGCCTTTCTTCAGAGTGTTGCTGAAGGCCCATACCTGGAATGATGAATGTGACTAGGCATTTGGGAAACTAAAGGAATACCTATCACAAAATTTTAATTATACTCGTAAGTGCACAAGCTGTACCAAAGTATTGTTTAACAAGAACGATGTCAAACCCACAAAAACTTATAAAGACATAAGAAACTAATCAAATATAAATCAAATAAATTATAATCTAGTTCTAAAATAAATAATAAAAAAAAAACTAAGAACTAAATAATTATTGAATCAATGCAAAAAATAATTAATTTAATGAACTAATCATAATAAAAAGAACTAAAATAAATTTTAAAGATACAAATTAATCTAAACAATGAATAACTATTAAACTAAGATTACTTTTCTTTTTTTAGTCCGTACGAGCCCTGGGATGCTGCTTCCTTCTTTTCTTTTCTCTCGGACTCATTCTGTCCTCCTTGTGTTTTGTGCCATTCTTATAGGCCTAGATGTTGGTTTATTTATGAAAGCTGGAAAGCTTGAATTTCGTCGCGTACACGTCTGCTCTTCCTTTTTCTTTTTTCTTTTTTCTTTTCTTCACTTTAGCTTCAGTTTTGGCTCTTATTTCCTGTGTTCCGTGTAACCTGCAGCATCTGCTGTTTTGCATCTCTTTTTCTTTTGCATCCCTTCCTCGCCAGTCTTAACTTCTTTTTAGTTAGCTTTTGTCTAACAAGCTTTTACCCATTAGCACCAAAACTAATTGTTTTGTTGCTTTCTAGCGAGCCAATGCTGACACGTGCCCCGCCATCAGCCTCCTAGGCGCCAATCTTCAAACCGGCAGAAAAAATCTATCTATACGAGCGGCGCGTAAGCCTCACGCGCGACTAATGTCGTGCGCAAGTTTCACTCGCCGCCACGCCTAGTGAAGTTTCCAGCCGCCACGCGTGGCACCAACGGGATCAGCAGTGTCGAGTCTTCTGAACCCGACCTCCCACTCCTCTCTAGGTGTGGTGCATGTATTGCACGTGTCGCCACAGACAGTGGTGGCCCCTCGCCGGCGATTCATCTTAATTTTTTGTTGCTTTCTTATGTTTCCGCTTTCCCTAACTAAAGATCGAGTGAAAGTAGATAAAGTTCCTTCCAACCAGTGCAGACCAATATGTTGCAGCACACAACCTTTTACTGCGGCTTCTAGCTGTTGGTTTATAGTCTGTTCAGCAGACTATTTTAAAACCGTCACCAAGCGGTCTCCTCTTTTCTATGTTGTAATATGTTGGTTTTGGGAAGACTCTAGAGAACTCCCGGCACAAACTTGTATCTTGTATCCAATAGTTTATCTATAAATGTCTTATTTGCCAAAAAAAAAAAAAAAAAAATACACCATCCAATAATACATTAACACATATGCATTTCAAGAGGGAAAAAAAAAAGTAGAATTGCCCCATGTAAATATAGCCCATACAAATCTCCCACCCTTGTCGTCCTCTCTCTCTCTCTCCCCTCTCTCCCTCGCGCCGACAATGAAAGTCTACTCTCTCTCTCTCTCTCTCCTTAAGCCAGCCAAAGCCCACTTTCTCTCACCCCTCAGTCTCTCTCCATGCAAGCCATTGCCCATCACTTTTGATTCTCTCAGCCTTCAATTCAGTGGTATCTTGACCTCAGTAAGTTGCTCAAGCGCCCCACCTAGCAGAGTATTCGGCACCTAATGACTATCCAAGTTACCAAGATCCAACTCAACATCCAGAAAAATAACCAGAGGCAAAGAAACCTATCTATCCACCCAATCTAGCAGGTATGAGCTCTAACATTTTTGCTTAGTTTTCAGAATCAAGTATTAAAATTCTCATTTGAGCACATAGAATTGAAAAAGAATAAAAAAAATGAGGAACAATAACAAAGAGAGGGACTGAGGGGTGAGAGAAAGTGAGCTTTGGCTGGCCCTTGAGAGGGGAGAGAGAGAGAGCAGACATTTGGTGTTGGCGAGAGAGGGAGAGGAGAGAAAGAGAGAGAACGATGGGGTGGGTGATACTAGCGGTTCTATTTTTCTTCTCTAGGAATGCAAATTGTCAACATATTATTGAAGGGTGTAAGTCTCCTCAATTCACCGCATCTTGTTTGATGTTAAAGGGTAATGATACCCTTACGACGTTATACTACCTCTTTACTACGCATCTGACGTATATTTATTTTTTCTATTTTTTTTCTACAGCGCTGGCTACTTCTACGATGCCTACTTCTCTGCCCAAGTCCCTTCCATCAATACTTTTATCTGTCAGAAGCTTTCAATTGAGACAATTTATTCAAAAAAAAAAATTTTTTTTTGGTCTCTCTTAAAGGCTAAAGCCCCCCATGACACTCTCTCCTCTACCCTCTCTCTCTCTCCCTCCTTCCCTCCCTCCCTTCTCTGCTCTCCCTCAGAAGCCCGCCTATCTTATTTCGTTTTCAGTGGCTAGACACCGTGCAATGTGTCGGTCAAGCCCACCCAACCCAGACATTCTCCACCGCAAGCCTAGATCTCTACCGGCGTGGGAACAATGGCGCCGTCGAAGGTTTCAAAACCACAAATATGACCCCTTTTCGATTCCTTTCATCTCCACCTCTCCTGAGCACTTTCAAAGGTGAGGATACTTCTCCAGAAATCTACTTCGCCTCTCTCTCTCTAACTCTCTTCTTGTCTTTCTATCTGTCTCAAGTTTGGGCTATTTGGGAGATGTCACAAAAGGGTGCTGCCGCTGTCGTCGCCTCTCACAGGCCCCCCTCCCAAGCTTCCAGGTACTCCGATTCCTTTCGCATAAGTATTTCCTTTAGGTGCTTGGTCATTCACCTCTTTAACAGCTTTTCTTTTGGTGTCTTTCCTTTCATGTACCTTCCATTGACATATAATCTGATATGTAGATAGATTCTCGTAACGCAAGATGAAATAAATTGAATTTTTATATTGTTGCCGCACCACTCATATTGAAGAATTTAGACTTTCTTACACGAAATGAAATAACTTTTAAACCCTCCTGTACTTGATTGTTTTAGTTTCGTCAGAATACAGTTGGTACATTTACAACTGAAAAGAAGATGAAGGGTAAGTGAGGGGCGGTTTTCTTGAAGTAGAACTATTAATCTTGATGATACTGTGAAGGCAATCAAAACAAATAGAGGGATCAAATCTATTTTTGCTATGGCAGGTTATAGGGGGATTGGAGCTTGAGGAAAAGATCTAGTTTGAATCATTGGGAAGTTATGAGTGGTCACTTATGCTGCAGCTTACCTTAATAGAAAAGCAAAAAATGAAGAACTATTAGCTTAGATTGCTTTTGGATCAGTAATTCCTCATTGGGAAGTTAGATTATCATCAAGCCTATACTTTGATATGGCCTATTTACTTACCAAGTTTATTTACGTTGTCTTGTGTACTGATAAAAAAAAAATTACATTGTCTGGTGATATTTTGAGGTGGTTTTGATGTTTTGTACAGTGGAGGAAAAGCCAGATTAGTGCTAAAAGTATGCACAGTGGAGGAAACAAGAAAATGTGACTACTTAGAGTAGAATCTTGAATTCTCATGTATTCTTGGAATGAAATATTATGATTAAGGTTGTAATAAGCTGCTTTGTAATGTTGTATCCAATTGGAATGAATATTATGACTCAATATTTACTAGATGACTTAATCAAAGGATTGTTATTAGGCAGCAGTGTGAATGCAGTATTTATTTGTGTATTAAGGATTGGTTTGCACAATATGACTTGTACGTAATCACCATTTTTCATGACCCAAATATGTATGTGGGATGTATCAAGGATTCATCATTGTAATGCTGTAAAAAGTTGTGCACAATTTGACTTGTACGTAATCCTACCAAATGTACAATGGGAATGACCTTGCCCAAATAAATCATAAATAACACTTTTATGGGATTTCATTCGTGAGAAATAAAATTTGTATAATTTCTCACTTGGTACAGAAACATCCCACTTAGTGCGATCAGGTGCAGCCCCATTTTCTTTAAAAACAAGATTCTACATAAGCACACGACTACAAGAGAATAAAAAAACTGCACTAATTTTAGATTGCTAAGCTTTCACTGATATCAATTGCATCTCTTCTTTCTTTATAATCACTAGAACGAAGTTGGGGTTACAAAACTAGCCATGATCCTGAAAATATCACAAGACAAACAAGTAAAGTTACTGAAAATCCATGTTTACATTTCCTTGCCTCTATAATTGATGTGATTGCACAAAAGAGATGAAATCAAAGTAATTTATTTTCCTATTCCTTATTTCAGCTTCATGATTTATCTAATGCACTGGGGAAAATAAAAAAAGTTATATTTTTGACTGAATTGATGATTCTAATCATCCTAATAACTAATAACAGCTTCAACAAGGGAAGATTACATCAACAACATATTTTTTTCATAATGTAGAACATGGTTTCAACCAGAGGCAAACAACAAATACATTTGCAATAGACACATAGACATCAACACACTCAGCAATACAGGCACTACTTAGCTTAATTAAGGTATCAAACAACTTAATATGTCTACCTTCCATCGTAAACAAATACACCAGTGGCTACTTCAATTTAACAGCTTCCTTGCAAAATGGTGCTAATGAATGGATCTATAATCCCAAACCTGCAGTATATTGTTACACTAGTGATTGTACTGTCTTGAGTAAAATTTAATTTTAGCATAATTAATTTAATATACATACAGATATCGGCGTAGGAGTAGCATAAGAGTTAACATCATCCAAGAGTTGGAAAGACAGTTGTACCTATCAAGCGAAGACAAGATACCCACAATTAATATCCTCAAAGAATCAATATTATATAATTAGAAAAGAAATGAACAATACCATAGTTGATTGAGCAGTAAAGGCTCTAGGAAAATCATGCTCAGGCAAGCTAAGCGAGCCAACATCTGTGACAATGATTCTATCTAGGCGTGACCTATTCTTCTGTTAAAAATTTCAAGACATATAGTTAATGTCGATATACTATAAAATATAATTAGAACCACAAACTACAAAAACTACCTGACTTAGCCTTTGAGTCTTTCTTGCTTTCAACCGATTCACTGCCTTTTCAGCTGATGATTGTTTCCTCTTAGAAACTGGCCTACCTTTACGGCGAGTAGCAACATGACTTTTTAATTTTTCAGACCCATTTGTCACCCTTAATAACTCAATAGAACGATTATCACACACTAGATGTACCTCAACCCACTCCAGCTTCAACTTACTTAATTGAGTCATTAACTTCGAACAACCTTCATCTGAGGTACCTGCAATTGAAGAAATCTCATAAAAGCCTTGTTCAATTTATTCATTCGATGTGCATTTGGACTATAACTCAAATCATCGTGACTACTTTAGACAAGTGTGTAATCTCGTTTCAGGTCCTTCCTCACCTATCAAGTATATATTTTGCAGGCACCTCTTCCTTATCATGGAGTGTCAACACACAGATGACATGTCTACACAAAATGCCCTTAAAAGCAAACAAATGACATGTGCAGCTAGCTTCGCACTCTTCCTCGTTAAACTCAACAATATATTTTGTACTTTTTCTAAACTCATCCATAACTTGGACTTGATCAGCCACATGATATGTAAAAATCCCTCCTTCACTTCGAACCATTGACGCACAACAATAAATCAAACCTCTTAATTCTTCTTGAACTTCTTTAAATTTTGCATTTGTATAAACTGTTAGAAACTGCCTCTCAATGCCATAAAAAGTAATGCACGGAATTTGTGTGTGGAATGAACTAAAGTCAGCTGCAAGTTCATTCTCATTCTTGCTTCTAAGTGCATTATCATATTGATCTACAAACTGTTTTAAAGTTGTCTTTGAATTTATGTAATCATCAAAGAACGCATTCATACCCTCGCTTCTCTGAGTAGATGACATTCCTGCCCAAAAGTCATTCCTGACGTACGCTGGCACTCATAGATGACGCTCAGAATATAACCACTCAAGCCATGAATGATCATGCAGATCAAAACTGTCTAGAAGTTGCTGCCAACACTTGTCGAATTCATCACGACTCAATGTGTCATAAACACACCTGTGAATAATCCAAACATTAGTTGTTGAATTACCCATAATATGCCACAAGGAGATAGCACCGCATTCAAGAAATAATCGAGGAAAACAAATACCCGTGCAGCTGACTTTTAATATCATCGTATTGACTGTACGCTCCAAATTTCTTGAGAACTTTTTTCATTATATGCCACAAGCAAAATCGATGTCAAGATTTCGGAAACACCTTTGCAATTGCATTTTGCATAGCCTTATCTTGGTCTGTTATTATAGCTTGTGGTGCGCGGCCATTCATGCATTTAAGCCATGATTCAAATAACCAAATGAATGTGTCCGTATCCTCTCCAAAAATCAGGCCATATCCAAATAAAATTGATTGACCATGATGATTAACTCCCACAAAAGAAGTAAATGACATTTTGTATGCATTGGTCAAGTACGTCGTGTCGAAAGTTATTACATCACCGAATGATTCATATGCAGCTCTACTACGGGCATCTGCCCAAAACACATTCCTCAATCTGGTTTCATCATCAACATCCATGACATAAAAGAAACCATCATTTTGCGATTGCATACGAGTGAAGTAGTTTTGTAGTGCCTCGGCACCTCCTAACCCAAGCCGAAGTAATCTCACCTCACGTATGTAATTACACGCATCTCTTTCTCCAAATGTGAGATTCTCATATCCTCCTGCCTCAGCGACGCAAGAATTGTAGTTCTTGCTCAATTGAATGCCAGCCATATCATTGTATTCTAATCTTCTCTTGCTCGACTCATCCAACCTCTTATGACATCTAATATATCATGCTTTTCCAGAACTGAGAGCATGATTGTGCTCAATGACAGCATGGGTCAAACAAAACTCTCCCTCAGAACCTAATATGGCATTGATCTTTGCCTTGCACCCGTTATGTTCCATCGGCCTTGGTTTGAGAAAATTTGACGTTGTGCTCACAGACGTACCTTGACGGACACAAGCAAGGGTGAAATAGCTTATTTTCCCATCATCTCCGATTTTAGAACTTCGCTTTGTCACTCCAAACCCAACTTGCTTTGCATAACTCGTGTAGTATGCCCTTACTTCCTCAACTGATGAAAATGACATTCCTGCTCTTGGCTCTTCAACAACATCCTTATTTCCAATATTTTGTTCCATCTCTACATAACATAACAAATAAAGAAAAAAATAATAATAAGCCAGCAAAGAAAAAAAAAATCAATGAAACATGTAAAAAGAGTAAATAATACATCAAATATGGCACATACAAGAAAAATATGCACATAAAAAAATTTAAAGTTGTAAATTTATCATTTATATTAATTTTGGTTTAACTTTAATCATGGGTCAAAACATCTAGTTCATTGTGCGAAGTTAAGAAGCCCTACTTAACTCTATTTGGTTTCACTTGTAAGTTAAATACATATACTTGGTTTAAAAAAAAATGTATTAAAAAATATGCTTGTAAGCATAATTATCATATTATTTAATTAGGATATGTATTAAAGTTAGGGTACTCTGTTTGGTTTCACTTGTAATTACATAAAAAAGTCCTATTTAACTTATAAGTGAACCAATGTGTATTTTTTGTCCCATACGTAATGTAACATTTGTATTAATTTTGGTTTAACTTTAATTATGCTTGTATTTTCTTATACAACATTCACTTATACCGGTGACAAATACACAATTGGTAATTGATTGTGCAAAAATACTCAACTAATTATACAAGCAAAAATGAGAATTATAATAATAAATTAAATTTACTTGTAAATATTCAACTGATTACACAAGCAAAAATGATTAAATATACTTGTAAATATTCCACTAATTAAATTAAATTAAATTTACACAAGTGGCAAATACACTTAAAAATTCATTATGAATGTTCAACTGATTATACAAGCAAAAATGACAATCTCATTACACAAGCAACTGCCAACGGATTTGTTCATACCGCAGGAGGTGTGACACGAAGACACGACAGAAGTTAGACAATTCTCCTCACTATAGGCGGTGCATCGAGGAAGTGGGCTCGAGAGTTGGGCTTCTCGTTTGGGCACGTCGTCTGGGCTTGATGTTGTTTGGGCTTGACGTGTTGGGCTCCAAGGGTGGGCTCGAGGGTTGGGCTTCACGTTGTCTGGGTTCGACGGTGGTAATCCAAAAAAAAAAAAAAACAGACGGGAAACGGATGTCTTTCAAGTCGTAAGAAGTGAAACCGTGGAGAGAAGAGAGAGAAAGAGAGAGAGAGAGAGAGAGAGAGAGAGAGAGAGAGGACGAGAAGGAGGGGCTCATTTTGGCGCCATTTGAAAGTTTTGTTTTCATACTTTTGACTGGAAAAAGGACGAGAGCAGAAGAAAAATAAAAAATAAAAATAAAAGTCACGTGGGAAGCAGAGAAAAAAATGTATAGCCTTTTGGAGGAGTTTTCAAGGGCTTTAGCCTTTAAGAGAGACCAAAAAATATATATGATAAAGTGTCTTAATTGAAAGCTTCTGACAGATAAAAGTATTAATGGAAGGGACATGGACAGAGAAGTAGGCATCGTAGAAGTAGCCAGTGCTGTAGAAAAAAAATAGAAAAAATAATGACACGTCAGATGCGTAGTAAAGAGGTAGTATAACGTCGTAAGGGTATCATTACCCGATGTTAAAACTCTTTCCTTTTTCTTTTCATCTCTTTTGTTTATATTAATGTACCATTTGGATATGAGTTGAGATGATATTAGTTGAGATGAAAGTTTAAATTTGAATAAAATATTGTTAAAATATTATTTTTTATATTATTATTAGTTTGAAATTTGAAACAATTAAATTGTTTATTATAAAATTTATAAAAATTATAATGATGAAATGAGTTGAGATCACTTCTTAATTCAAATGGGACATAAGTCCAAAGCTTATTTTTTCTCCTATAAAAATAAATAAATATCTAAATACTAATAAAAATATAAAAATTAACACTACATAGTTGTGATAATTCTTTATTTTATTTAATAAAATTATACATAATTTGACTAAACTAGGCTACGTTTGGGTAGCCAACATACCTCAACACTTTCCAAGTATTCTCGTACTATTGGAAATACTCCACATGCCAAACGCAATGAACCGTCTTCATACCAAAATCTTTCCAAAAATCACTATAATATTTATCACTATTAAATATAAATAAAAAATAAAATCACTATAATATATAAATAAAAAATAAAATCACTATAATATTTATCACTATTAAATATAAATAAAAAAATAAAATCACTATAATATTTATCACTATTAAATATAAATAAAAAATAAAATCACTATATTATTTATCACTATTATATATAAATAAAAAATAAAATTACTATAATATTTATCACTATTAAATATAAATAAAAAATAAAATCACTATAATATTTATCACTATTATATATAAATAAAAAATAAAATCACTATAATATATAAATAAAAAATAACATTACTATAATATTTATCACTATTATATATATAAAAATAAAATCATTATAATATTTATCACTATTATATATAAATTAAAAATAAAATCATTATAATATTTATCATTATTATATATAAAAATAAAATAAAATCACTACAATATTTATTAATATTATAAAATCACTAAAATAAAATCACTATAATATTTATGGGACCCACACCTTTTTCAACTACCTATCTAAAAGTCAACAACTCAACATATTTCACACATCTAAACAACTCAAAATACTCTCAATGGAACCCACAAACTCACTCTAATTTTTACTCATAATCATTCACAAATATTCTTAACACTTCTCCGATATTCTCCGTACCCAAACCCAAACGTACTCTAAGGGTTTATAGGATAACTTCTAGGTCAAATATTCCTAAATATTCCATTAAGGGAATCGGATCGAATCTCACTTTATTGGGGCCCAGGGGCTTAGGGGCCACAAGCCCATCCAGTAGCTACCAAAATGGCAACCGTCAACACATCTAAGCGCTGAATTCGAACCCAACTGCCATCACTAAGGGTTTAATGACGTAACGAACAGCGAGAAAAATTAACGGCCTTCCAGCACGATTCTCACCTGCAATACTTGCCCTCCAGTACGATACTCGCCGCGATATTTGCCCTCCAGCACAATGCTAGTCCACACCGGCGAAATCAGGGCCCCATAACAGCTCGCATTCTATTAAGGACTAAAGGGAGTCAAACGGAAAGACAAGTTTTACCAAACAAGAACAACCGACCCATATAAGTAGGGATCAATGTATGTACCAAAAGTGTGACTATAAAATATAAAACAAATAGGATACACACTTTGCTATAACTGACTTAGACATCGGAAGTGTCCCTCACCACACCGAGCAACTTTCAATTCCCTAGTTGCAGATTGTTAAGGATTCTTGCGGGAAATACGAAACATGTCTACAACAAGTTCAGTTCTTATTGCAACTAGATTTATAAGATGAGATTCATATGTCCCATTTGCCCAATTCGTCTTGGAATCGTACCCAAACCAATTATTAATTAGAGATTGGATATTTCTTACATAGAAATATTTTAACTACAAATAGATCCCACGAACAGAAATCTATAAATTGACGTGATACGTTAGATTGTAAAACTATTTTATTGTAAAATAGATTTCACATACTATATGAAACCATATTAATTTATGAATTTATTTTTGTGGGATCTCTTTATAGAGGTAGCACTTCTCTTTCACACATGTTCTATATCCATAGAACCATATGCCCTTTTGTAGTTAGTTGGATCGTTAAGCTAATTTATAAGTTACTTTGTCGATCTTCAATTAGTTAGTTTGCTAATTTATAAGCAAAAGTTACTGATGTAATCTTCAGCTAGCTTATTTTCAATAATACATGTAATAAGAAGAAAAGTTACCTATCTAGAATCAACCAAGAAAGTAGGTAGCTAATAAAGGCTCTTTGATTGAGTATTGTTCTTTGTTTTCTTGGTTGTTATCAGTTGAATTGAACAACTCACATGTTATGGTTCCGTTGATCTGTTTTCAAGGGATGATTAACGGTATTGTTTTCTGACGCCATCAATCATTACCATCTTGGTGCTCCGATAGGCTGTCAATTGGATCAAGTTGAGTTATTTGGATTCAAGTATTTAGCCAACTTGAACACGGCCCGAATAATTAATTGGGTTAATCACTTTTACTTGAACTCAACACGACCCGTTTATTTATTTAGGTCGAATTTGACTTGAACAAATAAACGAGTCGTGCTCGACCCTATTTGCTTTAAATATTTATAAAATATTAAAAGTATGACTATTGGATAACAAGATAGAGATTATACAAAAGAATTTTAAAAAAGAATTAAATTAATTAAAGTGTTATACTTTTCAATTTCGAACTTAATTTCTACTTGAAAAAGTATGTGGTCATGAATCAAATGGCCGGTCACAACTTGACCCATGATCCCAATGATTCAATTGTTTTTTTTTTTTTTGGCTAATTGGGTTACACGGGTCAATTTGTGAACTTGCGGATTGACTTGACATGACTCGATTATGAATTGTGTCAATTATGGTGTTAGGAACCCAGCTAGGGAAGAGATGATGCGAAGTGAAGTAAACTTAGCTTGAAGTGGGAACGACATCACTGGGCATTATGGAGCACTGCATTGGGAATTGACTGAAGGGAAGCTGCTGTGAAGAGCTGCAACACGCAGCGTTTTGAGTAATAAATAGAGTCTGTAGTTGGGTCTGTGTAATGCACACCGTTTTGGGATTAAAAACACCAAAACGGTGCACTTTATATTACTGTCATTGTCTATTGTCTGTGAGGTTAGTTTATCAACGTTAGAAGTTAGTTATAGTGTCAGGAGTGCTTTTGTATATGAGGAAAAAGGAGCTGCTGATTGAGGGGGCTGGAAAATTATCTTTGAAACAGTGTTATTTGATTTGGGAGGAATTGGGAGCCTCGAACATCCCAAACCGTAGCTATCCTTTTCTAAATTCTGTTTTCTTTATTTCATCTCTTGCAATCTTCAATATTAATTCGTGTTCTTCATCTACTTCTCAAGTGGGTTCATAACATATGGTCACCTATCGATCATTTTGCCCAAATCCGATTATGCGTAACTCTGTGCCGGATTTGTGAGTTGTGTAAAAAACTAATAGCCCTAAGATGGTAGGTATAAAAAATCAGATCACATATTACCATTATCATCATGGTGATCACATAAATAAGCTCAAGTTAATTTTATCTCTCTGTCTCCTGCGCATCACTTGTAAGCATCGGAAATAAAACCAATATAATTTGATTAGTTTGAGAAAGTCTCAACACATTCGACTCAAGATCAACTCAAATTCTTATTTGAGTTTCTTCAAGTAAAATAGAGATATACATGGTTCTATATAACTTATTGAACATTTAATGCTCTATGTAAAAAACACATTGACAACAATAAATGTTGTTGGACTCTTATCAAATATCTATCTCTCCTTCTTAAAATCCACCTTCAAATTCGTGTTCAAACTTGAAGGCCGGATCATTTTCCCTTAAAAAAGATTATAGATACTCCATATATAGAACTACATGCTAGAGAAATTGGAAAAAAAAAAAAAAAAAAGGAAAAACTAATAAAATATGAGCCTTATTCAAATAGTAATAAGCCTACAATATTTCTCAAGAAGGCCATGCATGCTTTCTACGTATATCCAAGAAAAAAAAGGTACAAAGTTTATATATATGTGTGTGTGTGTGTGAGAGAGAGAGAGGTGGAGTTCAATGGGCCAAAATAAACCTATTAACTACAAATATGTTCGGTTTCTCTGGTGCCTGGTGATCCACAGCAAGACCAACGAGGACAGCGACAATAACAAAGAGGGAGATTGCGATGATGACTTGATTCCTAATCCATTGAAGGGATTCTCGATCTGTATCTTCATCCCCATATTCCATTAATAATTAGGAGTTTGTAATTAAGGAATTGAGGAATTAGATGATGAGTAGACAAATGGAACTCTTCTGCTTATTCTGAAAGCTGCTAGCTCCTCCTTTTTCCCTCCTCTTTTATGCATGCATGCAGTAACTCGGATCCTATTTAACTATATATATAGCCATTTTCAGAAAATTAAAAGCTGTCACCAACAGCCATTTAAACTAAAACAAATCATGTAGTTTCGTTATTCTTGTTTTATCCAATCACATGATCATTTCAAGTAAAATTTTCAAGCAATTTATACACCGTAATTAGTAAATAATTTGTTATTAATGTACGTTGTTAATTACATCCACTCGCGTCATTACCTACCTAATTAAATCACCGCGTATTTGATATATTGTATCATTAGATGGTGTCGTGTGAAACGCTAAAAAGATGTGAGTTCAGGAGATCAAACGAGAGCACTAAGCTAATAAGCCGAGTCAGAAGCCCATGGGTTAGCCCTTTGTTAAATAGGCATAGGCATAGGCATAGGCATATTCTTTGTGTACTATTATCATGTCACTATAAGAAAAATGAACTTTTGTAATCAATTATTGCAACCAAAAAACTATTCGCAATCAATTTTAATTGTAAATAGTCATTTCGCTAGAATTAACTGGCTGCAAATAAGAATGCCCGCACATATGGATTCATGTCTTTGGTGGATGGTCATTTAGTTTCATATCTTGGAATCCTTATTAATTCATGTGATTTTTTAGAATTTCTAATAAGATTCATATAGCCTCATATAATTGGGCTACATTTTTCGTAAAGATCAACATGATCAAGCACTTGCTTCTTCTTTATCTCCTCTTTTATGCATGTAATTTTTTAATTAATTATTGGTGAATATATATTTAACCTTCTTATATATATATATATATATATATATATATATATATATATATAGCTATTTTCAGAAAATAACTTAATTTGTTACTAATTGCTATTTACATGGTCAATAATGCATGACGAAAGGCATAATTATTATTTACCTTTCAAGTAAAGCAATTAATTAATGTATTTTAATTAATATTTTTTTATGCAAGCAAGCATATGATAATTTTTAAGTAATTTTAGGCAGTTTATAGGACTTATTATATATTGTTATCGCAATATTTCACTACAAGAAATCAGACATTTTCCAGCAGGAGGCGAGTTGGCCCAAAAATTTCCCAGTAGGATAGGGGTAAAGCTTGCAGTGGAAAAGAGAAGCTAACAAGCAAAGAGCTTTGACATTTTGCTATGGAAATGCAAGAAGATGGAGACCAATGATTGATTTCAATAGAGGAGGAGAGTTGTTGCCTTTCCCCGACGGAAAATCCAGTGGAGGAAGGTGAAAGGGGGTCGGATCTGTGGATGATTTCCTGCTGTGTAGCAACCCACCACGAATCTGTGGTCAAATATGTGGAAATCCAGTGGATTTGCAGCTAGGTTAGTCGAAAATGGAAGGGGAAGTTGGGATTCTACTTGACGGAAATCTAGGGGAAAAATGTAGAGAGATTTTTCTGTGCCTTTTGCCGCCCCTATTTTGGTGTTCAGCGCGCTATTAAAAGTTTAAAACACCCATTATCATCGAATCACTATCGTCACAACCCTTAATCATCATTTGCGATGAAAACAACCGTCACAATAGGGAATAAAATTGCCGCAAGTAGACAAATACTGGTAGGCCAACAGCGAAATCGCACTTTCAAGGCTAAAGTCCGCGACGAATCTAAAATCGCTGCAATCACATACCTTTTGCAACGATTTCTTTTGGGATGAACATAAATTCGCCGTAAAAGCTACTATTTCTTGTTGTGAATTTGCTCGCTTCGTTAATTACCTTATACCTAATTAAATCACCAGCTGAAATGTTTGTATGTATCATTTGATAGGTCAAGACTTGTTTATTTAATTTTTATCAGTTGAGCTCAAGTTTATTATTGAGCTACATTTTAAATTTAAGAATAAATCATAATTTATTATTAGAGCAAGTTCAAGCTTGTTCAAGAGCTATTTAATTAATTTGATAAAAAAAATATTTTTTGTATTATATATTATAATATTCTCTACAAATTTTAACATATAAACTATGAGTGTTTTTTTATATTTTTATATAATTTGTATACATCTATCAGTGACAATATTCGTAAAAATACAAGTAGCATGCACTGTATTAAAAACAAAATTTTATCTTATATTTTTAATTATTTAAAATATTTAAGAATAATGCTATAAAAAAATATGAAAATTACTCTTCTACATGCAAACTTATATAAGCCAATTCAAATTCGATTTGTATAATTTATTATTGTGTACATAGACGCAGCCTTATTCATTTTCCACCTTAGATGATACACCCTAAATGATAGTAAGATCAAATGATATGTACAGTCCTAAATATACAAGTCACGTCACTCCCTTTAAAAAAAGTGATTAAATCTAAAATTTATATGAAAAAATATATATTTTAATAATAGATTTATTTTTTTTTTAAGAAGTACACGAGACTTGTACGTCGTAAAGACTATATTTAATATTACTCTAACACCTCGTGTTAGTGCTGTAACTTAATTTTATAATATTAGGAAGAAAAAGAATATTGCAAAACTAAAAGATATTTGGGCAGCACCCAATTTTCAATGCGATAGAACCTCATAGATAAATACAGGCTTCAAGGTTATAAAAAATAAACAAAAAAATGCAGGCTTCATAGATACTATTGATAGGACCTCATCAATTCTAGAAGTTAGCAAAAAGACAAAGATCAAATAAATAAATGCTATGCCATGAAACAGAAAATACGAAGTGATGAGGATATGAAAGTGTATTTTAAATATTTTATTATTAGATTAAAATATAAAATATGAATAGAAATCATATAAATTAATGTGTATTTTTAAATTGAGTTTTTATTTATTTTGTAATACTCCTAAGCAGATTTTTATATTTAATTTCAGAGTTTATAACAGAACAAGTTAAAACTCAGTCAAATTTAAAGGACTTTCAAGTGGGCAAGAAGTTGAAACAACCTAAGAATTTTCAACGAGTGTAGGACTCTTCAAATAAAGATAATGATGAGGTTTTAGAATAATTCGGATCAAGAGAAAGGGTCAGTCTGAAATTCAAAAGAAGACAGTCTATACATACTTTAGTATTTTGATCTTAACTTTTTACTCAAATATCGGATTGATGAGATTCTTGATGCTTTGGAACACTATATTAAAGGGCTACAAATTTATTTGATTTTTAAATTCGAACTCCAGAAATACGTACGTGGCTGCCAAAATTAGTCCTAAAATTTAGGTGATTTTGTATGTGGAAACATGAAGATATTAGGATTTCTTTCCTACCCTATATAAGCATTTCATTAGCACGAAATTGAGAGTTTTAAAAGATGGGAGACGGCTCAGTACTGAAGGAAGAAGAGACGAAATTAATTTTCATGGCCGCCGTTTGCTTTATTTTTCTCTTGAGATTTTCATTGTCTATTATATTTATAGGTAACTAAATTCTCAACTAGGGTTAAAGATAAACTTGCACATTAGATGGTATTTTTAATTTATGTATTTGGTTTTCAATTACTAAAACTCTTTTGTTTTATCATTCTCAATTCATTGTTGATGTTTTTCTCTCCGAATAATCATAGAATTTATTTTGTTTATGGATTCAGTCATGCTTTTTCTATTGAATGGATTAGGTCTTTGATTATGTTTGGATCAATTATCTATCTATATTAATTTAATTCTTTGCTGCAATATCGCTCCCTGAGTATATTGCCGTCGTTGGGTTTTCTCAATAGTGATAATAATTTACGTATTTTAAAAATGGTGAATGATTTTTCAAAAGGTTATATTTGGTTTAATTTTGGTTTATAAATATATACCCTCCGATTGGGAATGTTTGGAATTGAGTTCCTAATTGAGTTATTAAATGACTTAAGAATAATTAAAATACCGGATTTGTGCAAGGGATTTTTGACGCTTTACAGTTCTTCAAATTTGAGTATTTTTTCCGTTAGTCACATTGCTTCACTTTAATTTGCATTTAAAATTAATTTTTGTTCTCTGTTAATCATTTAATATTTTTATTTAGTTTCTTTGTTCCTTCTGCTATTCTTTTAATTTGTCTCTTTGTGGAATCAATACCCCAAAGCTGTGCTACAATTATCACGTTATTCTTTGGGCATAGCCAAATTTTGGCACTGTTGCCAAAAAAAATTTATTCTTTCTTTTTTTAATATTTTATTTTTTTAGTATTTTGTTACCTTGCATACGCAAATATAGAAACGTCTTAGGTAGATTTGCTTATAGGTCTGTGCTAGAGTCAGAATCGAACTTTTTAAATCCTTTATTTGGCAATCCATCTAATTTTGAAGAAATAAGTGAACACGAAAATCAACCTACTAGAACTCTTCAGGATTACCTCCACCCTACACGCACAGCCACACCATTATGCATCATGTTTCCAGCTAATACTCACCAACTGGATTTTAAAACAGGGATGATACAGTTACTTCTTACTTTTCATGACTTGGAAAATGAAAATCCATATGTGCACATTAGGGAGTTTGAGGAAGTAGTTGCGACTTTTCATAGTCAAAATGCAACTGATGACGTTGTGAGACTTAAATTCTTTCCTTTCTTTTTGAATGATAGAGCTAAGAGTTGGCTATACTCACTGAGACCATGATCTATTGGGTCATGGAATGAGATGACTCAGATCTTCTTTAATAAATATTTTCCTCAACATATGACCAACGTTTTAAAAAGGCAAATCTCCACCTTTGCACAAAAAGACAGTGAGACTTTGTATCAGTTTTGGGAGAGATTTAAGGAGTTGTCGAGTATGTGTCCTCACCATGGGTATAAGAATTGGCACTTAGTGAGCTATTTTTATGAGAGACTTACACCTAGAGAGCGCCAATTTGTAGAAATGATGTGTAATGCTAAATTCTTACAGAAAGATCCTTATAAGCCCATAGAATACCTCAATGAGCTTGCTAAGAAAGGTCCCACTTGGACTGGACCTAGTGCTATTAAGAGCAAAAATAGGTCACGGCATGCTAGAAATCAAAATAGTGGTGGAAGTTACCATCTTAGAGAATATGATAACCTAAAAGCTAAGGTGGAGATGCTTACAAGGGAGTTTGAAGTGTTAAGAACTAAAGATTTAAAGCCAACACACATGACTACTCATGTTGAGTCCTTTGGACCATGTGTTGTGTGTGGTGGGGTAGATCACCTAGCTCAAGAATGCCCTACATTTGCTGAAATGAGAGGAATGTATGAGCAACAATGTAATGCCTTAGGTATGTACAATAAGTCTTTTACAACTTCTCCCGATACCTACAATTCGGGATGGTTTCATCACCCCAATTTTAGCTGGAAATTTGAAAACCAGCAGCTTGTACAACCACCTAGAGCTTATCCTACACCGTATCATGCATCATCTTCTTCTAAGAACCCATTTGAAGATACTTTACATACTTTTATTGAGACACAGAGTAAAACTAATCAAAAATTTGAATCTTTGATTATGCAGGTTATTGAAGAAAATAAAGAGATAAAAATGCATATATCTTTGTTGATGAGCTCTTTGAGTGTAAATGAGCGTGGCAAGTCCCCTTCTCAAACTCAATCCACACCCCAATGTGAACATACGGCTCAAGGAAATTTGAAGGAGGTCAATGCCATTGTAACACGAAATGGTAAGTCTTTACACATCCCAACAACTGATAAGTTAGAGGATGTTGAAGAGGAACATAGCAATAATAGTGGCGAATTGCCCAAGAAAGTCGAGATAATTAAGAGCCCAGTTAAAGTACCATTTCTTTAAGCTTTAAAATATGGTATGTGAATTTTGGATTATAGCAATGAAATCTTAGAGAACCTCAAGGAAGTAAAGATCAATCTTCCTCTTTTGCATGTTATTAAATACATTCTTACTTGTGCAAAAGTTCTCAAATATTTGTGTACAGTTAAGAGGAAGCACATGTTAATAAGACAACATTTATGATAGAGCAAGTTATTGCTCTGATTGAGCAGTGAACTCTTCCTAAATACAAGGATCCTGGTTATCCAACAATTACATGTAATATTGGGAATCATGAGTTAGGGCAAAGATTAAGGAGCTAGTGTAAATTTGATGTCGTATTCCATTTATTTGCAACTTGGTTTGGGTGAAATTAAGCCCACTTCTGTTGTACTTCAATTTGCTGACTATTCAATTAAGAAACCGAGATGAATAGTTGAGGATGTTTTGATCCAAATTGACAAGTTTTACTACCTTATTGATTTCTTAATCCTTTATACTTTGATGCTATGAATGATTCATCTGATATTGATGTTTGTGCTATTTTTGATAAACCTCATGATTATGGCCCACATATTTGGCAACTGAAATTTGAGGAGCTGTCTAAAAAAAGTGAAAATCGGATTCTTTCAAGCATGGATAGTCCCAAATTGGAATTGAAGTCACTACCCTCAAGTCTTAAGCATGCATTTCTCGACCGAGGCAAGTGCCTGAAGTGGAAGACATTCCACTTGCAGACCCGATCTAATAACCTTGACCACACCATGCAGGTATATATATATATATATTTTTTCTTTTATTTTCTTTTTATTTCATTCATTTTCTTTCTTTTTGTTTGTTGTTTTCTTTGTTTTCTGTTTTCAAGTTAGTGTTATTTTGTCATTTCAGTTTGCCATCTCTTATGCTTACCGGACTAACTGCCCATGTCACACATCAGGTGTATTCTACCCTCTTCAGTCACTCTCCATTCAGTTTTAATTTTTAAACATTTAGGACAATGTTTCGTTTAAGTTGGGGGTGGTGCAAATTATGCATTTACAAATGCTTGTTGGAACTCTGTGGCACGTTTACATGTGTCAAATTTATTTTTAATTTGCATCACACATGCATATTTTTCACATGTATACTCATTCTCATTCATAGCCATCTTCGTGAATTCACCAAACTCACCATAATCATTTTTTGTTGAAGCATTCATAGAACCCATAATGCACTCATCCAAGATTTGTGGTAAGATGATGGTTTGACACATGTAGATAGAGAACTCTTTTGCTTAAATATTCATGTGAGTTTTGGAGAGGATTGAGAGCCTAGAAATACAGTAAATTGTGATGAGCATTTATTGATCTGTTAAATTGGACATTTCTTTTGAGAATATCATTACATGATTTGTGGTAAGATGATGGATATATTTGGGATATGATGAAGGTCAACTTAGGACTATCTTTTGAACCTTTCAAGTTAACCCTTTCCATCATAGACCCCTAGTAGCCAAATTTAAGCCAATAAACACATGTAGTTTTTTCTTTTCATATACTCACATCATGAATACCTTTCTACATTGGAGTATAGCCTATACACTGATTTTTCTACCATTTTTACTTCCAAGTGCATACTAGGTGTGGAATTTACATTTTCTTCCTTTTGTGTTGAGTTCTTTGAAAAAAAAAATTAAGGTTGGGTAGAAATGACAAGAATACCAAAGTGGCGTGTGTTTGTTCATCAAATTATTTGGAAAACAAAAAAGAGAAGAGGAAGAAGAAAGAAAAATATTATTATTTGATGATCTGAAAAATTTGAGAGCACATTAAGTGAGAAGTGTGGTCTATTAAGATATTTAATAAGATTCCCTTTGTATGTACTTAGAAGTTTTTGAATCATTTTCATCATTTTTTTCATATAGCTCTGAACTCAAGTCACGTTACAACCTTTTGTGTTGATCGTTCTGATCCTAAGTAAACTTTTGGAAAGAGTGGTGGAAGTCTCATTTGTTAGTGTTCCTATCATAAGATCAGTATTTACTTGTTGCTTGTACATAATTGCCTAATTCTCTATGAAAGTGCGTGTACACCCTAAAAAGGAAGATTGCATGAATCAAGTTCACAACAAAACAAAGCATATCGAGGTTAAAATTGTGGTGTACATTTTTCGTAACAACTGCATATTTATTCTCATATCTGTCAATTGTAACCATAGCATATTTTAGGCTTAATCGTGTATATCATTCCTAAAATAGAACTCTATACTTTGTGTATATAATTCAGTTTAGGGGTGCTACCCGCCCCCCACCTCGGCCGGTGGGGTCTTGAGGTTTCTCCCCATCCCCCGCCCTCGGAGTGTAAGGGCGGGGTACCTCGTCCCGACTAACGGGGTGCGGGTGGGGGGGGGGGGTCATTCTTCTGCCCCTCGCCCCCTATTGAGCCAAAGGCTTAGAAGCGATTTTTGGGCCATTTTTGACCGATAAAATTAGAAGTTTAAAAAAAGAAAAAAAGAGTTAAAAAAAAAAAGTTACATGAATAAAAATAATATATGCATGATACAAATTTACTAATTTAGACTCTAATGAAGTACTACTACAAACTACAAATCTACTACTTAATAAAGTAATAAATAATAATAATAATAACTAAACTATTATAAAAATAAAATGAAAAGTCTAAACAATTACAAAATTACAAACAAAAAAATGTCCAAATGACATTGTACCAACATTACAAAATTACAAATCAAATACATAATACGTACAACTAATTCAAATTTCAATATTCTAAGAAATTAAGAATCTAAAGATAGAGGTGAGTTGTTTGGGTCTTTAACTGTGACATTTGAGGCAGCCCGGATGGATAGTCTTTTGAGGCTTGAGCACATATTTATATTGAAGTGGAGGTAGATATTGTCTGAGTCGTCTCTTGTGTTGCTACAACAATCAATATTAAAATTAATACTAATGAAATCAAAATGAACATAAATAAATCAAAATAATAAAATAAAAACAACAATTACCAGATGGTCCAAACCCAAACTGATCACCTCCCTCTTATTCGGTCTCCTTAAAATCTAAAACATCCAGAACATAAATATTTTTTCCTAACGTCCAACTCTGTGTGCATATTAATGCCTCCACAGTTGTAGGAGACAATGAATTACAGAAACGATCCAATGTGTGCTCTCTGGTACTATAGGTTGACTCCGAGGCAATGGTGCTAATAGGGATGGGCAACATACAATGGGCAATCTCATAAAGGATGTGATATTTTTTTTATGCTATCTTCCACCATACTAATATGTAAAAACCATCATTATCTTGAATAAGTTCTCCTGAAAAATAGTTGTTTAACTCTAAAACCACCTCCATAGATTGACGGACTAGTGTGGGATTATGTACGAAAGTCTTAGTCCATGCCAATCTACATTTCTTTGTTGCCCCGGTGTTTGGAGGAGGTGTTGGGATAGGTGTAGGTGTAGTAGATGGAGTACCACCCTTAATTGCATTAAACTCATCATATAATTTAGTCAAGGTATCTCAGGCCATCTCACCAAAAAGATCAGTCTATGTCTGATCGTGCGCAAGTCCCAAACCATATAACATGCCTGAAATTTTCAAACGGGAATAAAAAATAACAACCACATATAACAAAATATTTAGTCTAGTCAAATCTCCCAAATTCTTGTCATATTTGACCCTCATGGTCAATGTCATTCCCTTTATCCTTAGATTGGAACCCCTAGACATGTTGTCTAATTATTCTTTCACCCTACATATTTGTTGACAAAATTTATGGGATGTAGGGTACAAAGAAACAGATAACTTCAATGTGACATTGTAAAAAAGCCCGAGAAAATCAACAAAAGTATAAACTACCTCCCAATCATCATCATTAGGCTTTCCTAATCCCTCGTACTCATCAAAGTATTTGACACATTGAATGTCTTCATCACCCAATAATTGAAGGCTGCCTTATATTCTTGGGCCGCCTCCAACATCAAGAAGGTTGAGTTTCATCTGGTAGGAACATCAATACAAAGACCATTCTTTGATATTATGCCCACAGTTTTTGCAGTAATCTTGAATTTCTCCAATCTAGAAGGAGAAGATCTCGCAAATTTCACAGTCAGTCTAACTCGTGCAACCAAGTCATCAACATCTTTCAACCCTTTAGTCACAATTAGATTCAAGATATGTGCAAAACATCTAACATGCAAATATTCAACACCCAAGAATGTCTTATTTGCCTTTCTAAGATAAGTCTTCAAATATCTCAAGGCGACATTATTAGACAAGACATTATCAACCGAAACTGTCAAAACCCGTGACAACCTCTACTCCTTTATTGAGGCCTCTAAGGTCTTCCCAATCGTCTCACCCTTATGATCAGTTATTTGACAAAACTTAATAATCTTTTTATGAAGAATCCAATCAGAATCAATAAAATGAATAGTCAAAGACATATAATTGAAATTTTGAATAGAAGTCCAAGAATAGGTAGTGAGGAAAACTACCAAATCCATCAATTGGCCCCTTAAAATATTTTTATCTTTCTAGTACATCTTTTTAATATCCTTTGCCACAGTGTGGCGAGAAGGAAGTGTAAATCTAGGTTTCAATTCTTGGACAAATTCTTGGAACACTCTCCCATCCACAAACTGAAAATGTACATTATACTTCATATACCCCTTCAACGTTGGACCCCTACTACTCTCATCCGCCATTTTTTTTAGTCCAATTTCTAGGCTAGATTGACTCTTCTCCAGTAAGGATCTTAATATTAGACTCTTCTTGCATTGTTCCTTTAAATGGACTTTTAACTGGGATGTACCTGTTTCCTATAGTGACATCTATATATTTTTCTACAATAATTACATTTAACTTGGAAGTTATTGGGATCACCACCCTCTAGTTTGGTAAAATGAGACCAAACTACGGAAACAAGTTTCTTGCTTTGTGTGGGCTTGGGGGCCGGGCAAGACGTACTCCCACTCTCAGGGGTTGGAGTGGGGTTAGGTTCTGGGGCAGGAGTATTGGTAGAGGCAGGGGTACTGGTAAGGATAAGAGAGCTATTTGTGAAATTCTTTTGACAAGACATTCCTGATTCCACAACACAATAAAAAATTATAAAATCAATCAACACATGACATAAAAAAATTCATAATAATACACCACACATGAAAAAACAAGGCAAAGTATAAAGCCAACACAATTTAAGGATTTTGGATTGAAACCCCTAAATCAATTTATTTAGAAGTTCCAATGAATTAAAAATAATTAAAATACCGGATTTGTGCAAGAAATTCCCGACACTTTACTGTTCATCAAATTTAAATACTTTTTCCGTTAGTCACTTTGCTTGACTTTAATTTGCATTTAAAATTAATTTTTGTTCTCTATTAATCATTTAATATTTTTCTTTAATTTCTTTGTTCCTTCTGCTATTCTTTTAATTTGTCTATCTGTGAAATCGATATTCTAAACTTATGCTACAATTACCACGTTATTCTTTGGGTGTAATCACGAAGCTATCATCCAAAACATCTCGAGGCCAAAGCTATCATCCAAAACAAACCAAACGTGCATTTATTTTTATTTTTTCCCATCGCCAAATGCTCTTAAATACTAATCCAAAAGAGACAAAATTTAGATATTAAAAGCCATCAAACGACCTTTATTCAGAAAAAAGAGGGGGCAAGACCTCAGAATTACATAGCCAACTTCAAATGTATATGCGAAGGTTAAAGATTCAAAGATCATATTTTGGTAAATGGGGACAAATCTCACATGGTAGCTTCAACTTCAGGATCACTTTCAACTGGCACCGTAGGCACATTATTGGTACCCCTTAAACGTGAGGATACGTTGTCAATGGCTGAATTGAGTTGGCTTATCTTTGCATTCAAGGTCTGCCGAGTCTGCTGCTTTCCCGGAAAAGAAACGAAATCGGAGTATTAAAACTAAAAACTATTCAATTAGCAGAAAACATCGCACACGTGGTCGATAACAAGAACTAACTCCAAAACTTCGTCATAAACGAAACTGAATATTAAAACTATTCAATTAGCAGGAAACACTGCCACTGGGGGGTAATTAATAAGTAATTACCTCCAAACCTTCATCATAATACATTGGTCGCCTGGCCTTCCGGAAACCATATTCATCTTCATTCAGAAGGGATCTTCTGATCTGCACAACAAAAAGAGCAAACCAGGATCAAACCCAAACTTAAACCGTAAACCAACCCTGAGGCGTTTGACAGACCAAACAAATTTTAAGCCCAAAGGAAAAGGTGTCATGATTGCCTCCCCAAGCAATGGATAATGCACAGATGATCCATTTTGCTTTGAAGATTTAAGAAGATATCCGACAATGAATCATTATTTGGGGACAAAGTTATTTGGAGTACAGGGATTAAAAGAGCCATATGTATGCATGGAAATAAAAGAGAGGAAAACTGCTACTTGTACAATAATATTTTCTCCATGCAGGGCTGGGGCCACCTTGGATTAAATGCGAACATAATAATCAAACTTGTGGTGAAATGAAGGCAATAAACTTTCGATGAGATAAAGAGAAAATTTGGAGTAGCGTGGATTTGCATGTATCTATGATTCTATAGCCATAGCATTGAAATAAATAGACTTCTCATGGCCAAGAAAGAAACATCGACTTCTCACAGGAAATAATAAATCGTATAGAAAGAGGATTGTACAGCAAAAAACTAATAGTAGCATGCAAAACAATGTGCTTTGTACAGTTAGAAAGTAATAAATATACTCAAAACAATTCAGGCGCATCCCTGAGCAGCTGGATAACAGCTAAAAAAAGACTTAACATCTCTGTGCTTCATTTTGGACATGCAAGCCTCTACTAAATTGCTATGAGCTGCTATTGGTAGTCTGCTTAAAAATGCACACAACTCGTAAGCCTCTTCATATTAATTCACAGTGGGTTAACTATTGCACGTGCTTGATATTCATCAATAGAATTATCAAACATATAGTTTATAAATTTCCGTAAACCAAAAGTGCTAAAAAAAGACTTAACATCTCTGTGCTTCATTTTGGACATGCAAGCCTCTACTAAATTGCTATGAGCTGCTATTGGTAGTCTGCTTAAAAATGCACACAACTCGTAAGCCTCTTCATATTAATTCACAGTGGGTTAACTATTGCACGTGCTTGATATTCATCAATAGAATTATCAAACATATAGTTTATAAATTTCCGTAAACCAAAAGTAGGATATCCATTCACCTGGGGAGCAAAAACATAAGCTAAAGTTCCAAACACGGCACCACCCAGAAGAAAACCAGCAAGAAAATCACCAGCTCCACTTCTGCTATCGCTGCTGCATATAGTTAAGAGAACATAAAAGGAAGGCCGATAAATTTACATAACCATCAGCACAGTCAAATGATGAAGTGCTGCTTTAAAAAAAAAAAAAAAAAAGGGCATAGCATAAAGCCACAGTGAGTAAAATTATCAAATTATAAGTTTCAATCAAACTCTGTACCACTTGTTTTATGTTTCTTTTTTAATTTTAATTAAGTCTTAAAACACACCTTACACCAAAAATACTCTGGTTAATTGGCCTTTAAGATTTTGACTTGCTTTCAATGCAAATCAATCTAGAGAAATCGAGAAATCTATATCTGCGAGATACCAAAGTACAAACAAGGATTTGCTGACAAGTATATGATTGTGTTATAGGTTTGGGGGGTGAGATGAGAATTTTGTGTTTTGTTTTAGTGTTTAAAATATTATGTTTTAGTATTATTATTGTTTTGGGATTTGAAAAAGTTAAATTGTTTATTATATTTTGTATAGGGATTTGAAAAAGGTGTAATGATGAGATGAGATGAGATGAGAATTTTGTATCTCATCCCACCCCCCAAACCTAAAGCATGTTTGATGCTGAGAAATAGGAACAACCAAGTTTTCTAAGAGTCTCCCTTGTTCCTTTGGTTAAACCTCAATAGCTTCCTACGCTGCTTGGTAAAAATATACTCTACAACTTATCAAACAATGTACATATAAACACTCTACAAGACTAGCCTTATCCACACATGGAGAGGAGAACATACAAAAGCTTTATCATATTGTTTTAGGGCACCGGGAATGAAACCCATTCTTAGCACAAGCTTTAAATAATATGGCTAAAATCTTTCATTACATGCTACCATCTCCACCATACATGCTACTATCTCCACCATCAGATGGGGAAAAAGAGCCAATCTGCTAATAAATATAATTACTAGAACATGTGCTTTTTTTTTGTCATATCAATTGTGTAAAAAAAAACAATTTTTATCAGCTGTGGCAAATAAAAGAAAAGAAACTTCATAGAAGTCGAAATATGAAGAAATAGGTATGCCTAAACTTTTTAGTCTAAGGATAAAGAAAGGATCTGATTGATAGAATAGACATGGTAAATACCACTGGTGAGGTTCTGGGTTTGTAAAATAAGAACGGTTTAGTTATTTCACAATATAAGATGAAAATAAGGGATCAACTTAGGTAACAAAGTCGATCCCCCCAGGTATTGTGCAGCAAAGTAGAATAAAATCCCAGATAAGTAAGCATTTTCGGAAAGGAACTCTATCAGTTCCATAAATCTATTGAATCTTTGAAAAATATTTCTTTTGTGAGTTCTTAGTTTTATTTCATTGAGCTATTCAAGCAAATATCAAGCAGCTTTAATGCTTTGTTTTTGCTTCCCTTTTCCCCTGGGTAATTGCTTAAAGTACATGGCACTACATGGATACACCTTTTTTTCCTAGTTCATTTCTTAGCAAACAGATTTGCCTCTATGTCTTTCAATTAAAGATATACTATAAATGATTAAATTCACATGATATCAAAGCAGAAGCCCTGAGTTTAAGCCCTGAGTTTGAACCATCACTCTATACTCTATCCCTTTAATTAAATATTCCATGTGTTGGGCTCACCTATAGAGGGAGAGTCACGCGTGAGGGAGAGTGTTAAGGATATAATATAAAAAATTAAATCTACATCTTCCCTAAGTTTAAACTTTTGGGATAAGTGGTGATCTCACACCCCCAACATCAATCTTAGCTCTCCCTTGAATGAGACTAAGCTCTCAACTATCCTAAATTGAACCAATAATAGGCAACTTTCTAATGAACACATAATTTTTTTTTTATAAGTAAATAAGTAGCTTTATTGAATAGGATGAACACATAATTATTAATATAGCTTCACTATAACTGGAAAGATAAGTTTGAATTAACTCAAACTCAAAGCCAACCAAAAAATTATGTAAATAACGATTTTATGAGCCAGTGAGTATGTAGATGCAGTATACAGACATAAAAATCAAAGTTAAATAGACTGAAGTCCAGAAAAAAGATATACTTGTACTCGGCACGAACAGATAGCCTGCGAGAAATTCCTGCCCGGTTCGATTTCTTCTGTATTATCAGTTTCGGAGTTTTTCCAAAAGAATTTGGTTTTGTTGACCAGAGCTCACGCGCATGAAGTTGCGATCCACCTATAAGAAATAAAAACAATAATTTACAAAAGACTTATGTAGAGAAAACCCACAACGAAACAATCTCAGAGCTCTTACCAAAACAGCATAAAACCAACAATCATTTGGCATCTTTGACAGTAACACGTTATTGAGCATTCAAAAGGGAGAAACAAGACAGAAACCCAATATCCTGCAGGGTTCCATGCATAGAACCCAATATTCTTTTTTGGAAAATCATAATACATCGCAGAGGAATAACAATTTTGGAATCAAAAGAATTCGGAACACAATGAATTTAACCCACAATTGAAAACAATACTGTAAAGTCAAGCAGAAGAGTAGTCGGTGTTCTTTTATTTTCGTTTTCCTGAACCTCCTCCTCTTTTCCTTGTTTTTCTCCTTCAGTTATTTGTCAAATGGATAATGAAACCCTGAAAAATTTACCTGAGATAGACACAGGAACGAAGCAGGTCGCCATAGAGACTATGAGATCCACAGAGAGAACGTATCTCCACAAATAGCCCTACGATTTGAAAGAAAGATGGAAATAGAAAGCTTTGATAAATGTTGGGCCTTTTTACGGTAACTATCTCATTATATTATTATTATTATTATTAAAAAAAATTTATTCATCATCTTAATTTTTATTATTTTTTTATTATTTCATAATATATTATTAAATAATAAATTTATAAATATAATATAATAAATAACTTTCAATCACATTATTTATCCTAAAAGTTGAGATTAGCATTATTCACTACAGAAATATAAACACATTTCCCCTGCACCCGGCAACACCAAACTTGCACTCAGATAGCTTGCGTTCAAGTCCAAACGATAGCTTACGACGGGTTGTGCAAGCGGAAGTGGAGGGGTTTTCGATTTCTGCAAAGCTAGAATTCGATGCTCGAGGTTGCTGAGAGCAGAGGGAAGGGGGCGCGAGGTCACTTACAAATCCATCACAGAATTCAGGGAACTTAAGCTTCAGCAATGTTGAGATTCCGTGAAATTACGTCTTTCAGTTTTGGGTTCCGTTCGAATCATGCATATGAATCTTAGGGGTTTTACGAAGGAGATTCTGGGGCTTTTATCTGGTTCACTGTGGCCAAGTAGCGCACGCAAACTCCAAGCTCTGTGAGGTAAATTAATTGCCTAAAATTAGCATTTCAATGATTAAAGTCACTAATTCTGTTTTTCTTCGTTTATTCTTTTAATTTTCTTTGTTGTTTTCCGAATTTTATGACGAACTTGACCAAATTATGGAGGTTTAGTCGTGGTTGCAGAATTTACAAACAGATCATCATCGACAAGAAGAGGGGTTTTCATGCACTGAGAATCAGTTTAAGTAACTGCATATCGGTAAAATCCCTGAACTGAAATGATAACATTTATGGATTCGAAAGAGAAACTAAAGGAGGTGGACAAGTGCTTAGATCCTCAGCTATGGCATGCCTGCGCCGTTGGAATGGTTCAAAAGAGAAACTAATGGTTCTGAAGCACAAGAAAAAGATGAGTGCAGGTTTGGTGCAGGAAGTGGAGGGAGAGAACGGAAGGGAGAGAGGAAATAGAAGAGTGCAGGTTTGTTGTTACCGGTGCAGGAGAAATGTGTTTAAGATGCTTACATGTCGCGATTCATTGGTACAAAAATAGATTTGAAGGGTTTGTTTATTAGAGGAAATGAGATAAGTTGAGATTAAAATTAAAATGTTGAATAAATATTATTAAAATATATTTTTTAATATTTTTTTATTTTAAAATTTAAAAAAAATCAAATTATTTATTTTATTTTATATTGAAAGTTTAAAAAATTATAATGATTAGATGGGATGTTTTCTAAAAATAAATGAGATCTAAATCTGAGCTTTTTTCAAATATATTATAGTTATAAAGAGATTTTATAAAAAACACAAGTCATCTTTTCAATCATAATTGTTCATTACATTATTACTTTTTTCGAATGAGAACATAAAATAAAGTGATTTTTTAACAAAAGAGTCACTAATTATTTAAAATAATAAAAATTTTATTCATTATCTTTATACCACATACCACATTTAGTTTTTTTTTATATTTTTTCTTATCAAATATGTGGTGTATAGATGATGAGTAGAAAAAATTAATTAGTTTAGAAAAAATAAAACTAAAAAAAATTTAAAAAAATAAAAATAAGTATAGTGTGTAGTGTGTAGTGTGTGGTGTATAGGATGATGAATAGCAAAATTCTTAAAATAATGATGGTAAGAGTTAAGACCATTGTTCCATTATCATTTTGTTTTGAATGTTGTAAGTAATGTAACAAAACGTTTGTTTGAGCAAGTCAACGGCCCTCTTCCTCTGATATATTTATTATTTATAATGCAATTCAAATTAAGGGGGAGAAAACAAGAAAGGGCCTTTAGCTATTTACATTATACGTATTTGTGCACAACTCCAACTCAGCCTCCCTCTTTGGCATTATGTTTGGAGCTTCTTTCTATATAAATGGCATATCGGTATTTCAGAAGGGTACTTTCGGCAGAAAAGCATGGATTTTTCATTTTAGAAACCACACTCACTGCCTCCGAAGCTAAGCCCCAAAGTCTGCATGCATGCCTTTGATTTTTCCGCCTTATAATTGCAATCAGTTTTAGACTTCTTTGACGCAAGAATAAGGCCAACAACAATGACAACTACCACAAAGGAGAAAGAAAATTGTCTTTCTTTTTTATTATTTTAAAAGGATATATTTTTCTTAATTAAGTGTATGTTACGAGCACGAGTTGTTGATCGCGTAATTGGAGGTTCAACAGGAAAATACGCAGGATCAACTCGGCGTGCTTTACCTATTGTGAATAAATCAGAAGAAAAGAGTGGGTTGTTTGAGAGGGACCCAACCTCGGCAACACGTTGCTAGAATATTTTTAAGATACTCATTCAAATAATTCTTCCCAAACTTATAAGCATTGAACTTACAAGGAAAGGATTTACATTGCCATAGGGGGACTTACGTACGTAAACGACGGACGCTAATTTATGTACGTAGACAACGCACCCAACGATGCTAACTTAACAAAATTAAACTAATTGATTTCAAAACCAAATAAAGCAAGTCAATGCCTTAGTTTCCTTACTCAAAAAAACAGTAAATGGAAAGTAATAATTGTGGCGCTAAACTCCCGTATCATTCCTCCCTTCTTCAAAGCATTCCTTGTCCTCAAGGAATGACTCCAGAAATTGAGCCTGGATCGACGCCCGATTCTCCCAAGTGGCCTCCGATGGGTTGCTGCCCTTCCAATGGATCAACACTTCTACCCGTTTCCCATGCCGTCGTTGTGATAAAATAGCTTCTGGAGTGACTGGTGACGCCTTGAGCGGTATTTCTGGTAGTTCAATGGTGACTTCTGTGTTTTGCCCAAGTTTCAGCTTCAAGAGAGATACATGAAACACGGGGTGAATTCTTGCACCCTGAGGTAGTTCCAGGCTATATGCAACCTCCTCCACTCGCGCAATAACCTTGAATGGACCATAATACTTAGCCGATAATTTCATATTAGTTCTCCTTTCCACCATTTGTTGTCTATACGGCTGTAGGCGCACATAGACATAATCCCCTGGCTGAAAACTTTTTTCTCGGTGTCCCTTATCATACTGGACCTTCATCCTATTATGAGCTTGCTGGAGTTTGAGGCAAACTTCCTTAATAAGCCGGTCTCTTTCTTCAAGTGTTTGTGCTACTGCTTCAACTCTTGTCGTGCCATGCACATACGATAGAAGGGTGGGAGGCTTACGACCATAGACAACTTCATACGGGGTTATGCCCGTACTCGAATGGGCGCTGGTATTGTAGACGTTTTCCACCCATGGGAGCCATTTAACCCAGCCAGTTGGGGCGTCACTGGTGAAACACCTCAAATACATTTCCAATGTGCGGTTAACCACTTCGGTTTGGCCGTCCGTTTGGGGATGATACGAGGAGCTAAAATTAAATTTAATTCCTTGCAACTGGAACAGCTCAAGCCAGAACTTACTGGTAAAAGTTGGATCACAGTCGCACACGATGGATGTCAGTAGTCCATATAATTTAAATATACTCTCAAAAAAAATTTGGGCCACCATTGTTGCTGAAATTGGTTGTCTGAGTGGTATAAAATGGGCGAACTTCGACAAACGATCCATAACTACGAAAATAACATTTTTTCCATGGGAGTTAGGAAGCCCCGTGATGAAATCCATTGATATATCAGACCAGACGGCTGCTGGGATAGGCAGCGGTTGAAGAAGCCCAGCTGGCTTGGTATGCTCGCTCTTGTGTCATTGGCACATGTCGCATTCCCGAATAAATTTTTTCACTTGCGCTCTTGCCCCAGACCAATAAAATACCGCCTTTAATCGCTGCCACATCTTGTGGAAGCCCTCGTGTGTGCCTTTATGGAATTCATTGAGAATAGTATGAATGAGGGGGGAGTCAGCGAGCAAGTAAATCCGGTCCTTAAAAAAGATCATCCCTGCCTTATATCCCCAAGGACCAACGGCCTCCCCAGCCTGGATATTTTCTGCTAATTTCTTCAACTCGGGCCTACTCTCAACCTCATCTTTGATTGTATCCATCCAACTGTGTAGTGGGCGACTGAGAGCTAATATTCGTGCTTCTTCTTCATTTGCTGGTTCGTGCTCCTTGCACCTAGACAAGCTGTCTACTGCTGAATTCTCCCTTCCCTTTTTATACTCAATGACAAAGTCATACCCCATTAATTTCACTAGCCATTTTTGTTGAGCTTCAGTGGCAATAGTTTGACCCCACAAAAGCCTCAAACTCTTATGATCAGTCCGAACGATAAACTGAGCCCCGAGCAAATACGGTCGCCATTTTTGAATAATTGCTACCAGTGCCATAATTTCTTTCTCATACGTTGATTTGCTCAGATTACGTCCATGGAGAGACTTGCTGAAATAGGCCACGGGCTTCCCTTCTTGCATGAGCACCACCCCCAAGCCCACCCCGGACGCGTCACACTCCACAACAAATGACAAGGAAAAATTTGGAAATGCCAAAACCGGTCCGGTGGTCATAGCCCGCTTGAGGTTCTGGAATGCATGTTCGGCTTGTTCATTCCATCTGAAGCTATCCTTTTTTAAGAGATGGGTTAAGGGCCCTGCGATCATTCCATAGTGGCGGATAAATTTTCAGTAGTAGCCCGTTAAGCCGAGAAATCCTCGTAACTTCTTGACTGACTGGGGACGGGGCCATCTATTCATTGCAGTAATTTTTTCAGGGTCCATGGAGACCCCTGTGTCGGAAATCAAATGCCCCAAATAGCTTACTTGCCCTGGCCAAATTGGCACTTTTCCATTCTCACGAAAAGTTGATTAGCTTGCAATATTTTTAAAACATTATTGAGATGTGTAAGATGTTCCTCCCAACTTCGACTATATATTAAAATATCATCGAAAAAGACCAAGACATACCTTCACAACACGGGCTTAAAAATTTCGTTCATCAATGACTGAAACGTTGCCGGGGCATTTGTGAGTCCGAATGGCATCACAAGGAACTCATAATGTCCATGGTGTGTGCGAAACGCTGTTTTTTCAATGTCCGAACCGTGCATCCTTATCTGATGGTAACCTAATCGGAGATCAAGTTTTGAAAATACCTTCGCTCCGTTTAATTCATCAAGTAGCTCATCAATGACAAGTATAGGAAATTTGTCCTTTAATGTGATCAAGTTGAGAGCTCTATAATCTACGCATAGACGCCAGATCTATCTTTTTTTTTCACCATTAAAACAGGCGAAGAATAGGGACTGCTACTTGGTTGCACCACTCCGGATTGCAATAAGCTAGTGATGACTTTCTCAATTTCTCCCTTGATGTAATGTGGATAGCGATATGGCCTCACGTTGACTGGCCCTGCTCCATGCTTCAAAGCTATTTTGTGGTTCTGCATTCGGTCTGGAGAAAGGCCCGTTGGTTCAGTAAACAAGTTTTTGAACTCCTGCAAGATGGCTTTCAAGCTGCCCGTAAGTGTTGAAGGACCTGCAAAACTAGCACCCAATTTAATGGAAAAATTTGGCTTCTCTGCATCTCCATTCTGTGGCTCGGATGGAAGTAACTGGCACAACAAACCATTTTTTTTCTGCCTCAACTCTTTGGCCGCGACTTTTCCTTCCACTACTTTATGTGTGGGACCCTTGATCCCTTTCAACTCCATCCGTTTACCAGAGTAATCGAAATTCATCATCATTTTGTTAAAATCCAAACATATAGGTCCCAAAGTCCGCATCCATTGAGTGCCGAGAACTGCATCACATCCTTCAATGGCTAATAGAAAAAAGTCAATGGTGAACAAATTACCATGGAAAGTTATTTGAACTCAATCACACCTTCCCTTACAATCTAACTTCTCACCGTTGGCAACCATTACCTTCATCCCATGCATTTGCTGTTGTGGCAAGCCCATTGTATCAGCAAACGAGGTGTTCAGGAAATTGTGAGAGCTTCCTGTGTCTAGCAAAACGGTGATACTATGACCCTTCACTACTCCTCTAATTCTCATGGTCTGTGGCGATGTTGATCCTACAATTGCGTGGAGTGAAATAACTGGGTCATGCTCACTATTTATCAACCACTCCCCCCTCTCCAACGTCCTCCTCATCGTCTTCGTTTACAATGATTCCTTCAATAAAAAATAATTTTTTACAACGATGGCCTGGTGTAAAGTTCTCGTCACAATTAAAGCATAGTCCTCTTCTTCTACGTTCTTGTATTTCGCTTGGGCTCAATCGCTTCGTTGGTGGTATTTTGTTCCTTGCTAAATTTGCCGAAGGCAGCGGTGGTGGCATTGATTCTATGTTTGTTGGTCGCCTTGCTTCCAAGATCACGGGTCTCTTCGCATGTCTGGTTTCAAACAATCGGGCTAGGCCAATGGCGTCCGTGATGGACGTTGGGCGAGCCGTTTGTACGTCAGGTCGCACCGGTTCCTTGAGTCCACTTATGAAGCATCCCAGTTGATGAGTTGGGGCCAACTCCCCAACACGGCTCAGTAATTGCTCAAATTGCAGTTGGTATTCTCAGACCCTTCCCGTTTGTCGCAGCTTGCTCAACAAACCAAAGTGATCCTCGAACATTGTTGGTCCATAGCGAATACGAAGTCCTCTTTTTAACGCCTCCCATGATGTGATTTCTTCGGTATCTTTAAATAATTGATACCACATCTGCACCTCTCCTTCCAAGTGATAAGCGGCTAGCGGTAATTTTTCAATCTCCTCCGTTTGTTGATAGTCAAAGAACTGCTCCACGCGGTAGATCCAACTGGTCGGATCATCCATGCCATTGTATCGTGGAAAATCCGACTTGGCGGGTTTGGGGACTGCCAAGTTGTTCCCTCCACCATAGTTTTGTGCGTTCCTATTCCTCGACCCCGATCCTTCTCCATCGCTCGAACTCTTGTTGGCCAAAGAATCCACCTTCGCATTTATCTCCTCGAATTTTTTCATTAAACGTTCCATAAGGCTCCCAAAATTAGCCATTTGTTGTTCCAAACACTCGACTCGAGAGTCTGCCATGACCTGCTCTGATGCCAAATTGTTACGAGCACGAGTGGTTGATCGCGTAATTGGAGGTTCAACAGGAAAAGACGCAGGATCAACCCGGCGTGCTTTACCTATTGTGAATAAATCAGAAGAAAAGAGTGGGTTGTTTGAGAGGGACCCAACCTCGGCAACACATTGCTGGAATATTTTTAAGATACTCATTCAAATAATTCTTCCCAAACTTATAAGCATTGAACTTACAAGGAAAGGATTTACATTGCCATAGGGGACTTACGTACGTAAACGACGGACGCTAACTTACATACGTAAACGACGGACGCTAATTTACGTACGTAGACGACGAACGCAACGATGCTAACTTAACAAAATTAAACTAATTGATTTCAAAAGCAAATAAAGCAAGTCAATGCCTTAGTTTCCTTATTCAGAAAAACAGTAAATGGAAAGTAATAACTGTGGCGCTAAACTCCCGTATCAGTGTATAATGCACCTTTTTTTTATTATGGGTCCTGCTACCGTACCGATAAAAGGTACGATTGTTTGAACCGATCATTTGATTTTTTTTTACATATTTTTTAAATATCTTTAAATAATTTTTTAAAATATATATATATATAAGAGAAATGCTTCCCAGCTGTCGGGTTGAAAAACCCACAAAAGTAGCATTCTATTCAACTAATTCCACATAAGAAAGTACACTGTAAGACAAATACGCTCCACCATAGAGAATCACGGTCGTGCGTATGTTATTTGCCTTCTCATTTGCACCGCCCGCCCCTCTCTTTCTTGCTACATCCCTTTGCACTGCCCTTAGTCCAATGCCGATGCCAGCATCTCTGTCCGACGCTCTCTTCCTCGCACCGCCCCTCTCTTCCTGGCTCTGCCCCTCTCTTGCATAACTTTTATCAAACATCTAAAATGGAAGCATTTCTGAACAGATGAGGAGAGATAAGGAGAAATACAAAAACAACATTTCTTACACGTAAAAATTACACCATAAAATGCAACCGATAATTAATATTATAGCCACAATCAATTTGTCAACAGACCAAATAAGTCCTAATGATCTATTAATCCCAAAGAGTCCAAACAGTTTACATTCCAAGCAAAATCGAATTTAGGGTTGGTCAAAGCGCATACCAGAAATGGTTATCGCTGTTGCGAAGGGGGCTGAGCTTCAATGAAGGGCGGCTTTGAAGGGGTCTGATGCCGACATCGATGGGTTGAGCTTTTGGGTGCGATTCATGGGGAGTTCCACTGACGCAGCTGGGGGTTCCTTTGGGTGCGATTCCTTCAGGTTGAAATTAGCTGGGGGTTCCTTCGAGTGCGAGGGGTAAGAGGTTGAAATCACATAGAAGAGCTTGCCCTTTTCTGGTGTAGTGTTGCTTCAGGATAATTGTAGTGGAAGGCTTAAGTGTCTTTATGTGATTGGCAGGCTGTTATTTGCCTAATACCAACCCGACTGGTCCTAAGGATTTCCCTATATATAAATTCACTAATAACTACTTATTTAACTATTAAGTTTTTTCTTTTCTTTTTTTATATGGAAATAGACTTCATTTCATTCAATGATCCGAAGTCACAACTGTGACTTATCAGTACAGGAAAAATTCAGATTATAAGTCAAACTACACATCTGCTCTGGGGCATCCCCACACACATTGTGGTGGACATTATATTAACTTCTTAATAACTCTCTCCTAACAGAGAAAACTCTCTGTAAAAACAGAACTAAATATCCCCTTCCGTCTTCTCAGGGAGAAGGAGTATGGGATACTGCTGCTATGGATACCAAGTGCAATAGCCTATTTCTTCTTTATTAATAACTAAACAACAAAAACTACAACATAAAACACAACAAAAACAACAGAACCATAAGCACCGGCATGAGCCCAGACGGCACGCCCACCGCAAGCATCAGCTTCACAAGCCCAAATTGTATGAGCACCCAGCTCTCGCATGAACATTAGCCTCCACTGCGCAGGCCGACCGTACGACCGCCGGCCGTAGCATCGATTGGCACTCTCGACCAACTCTTGCCCCAAATTGCATCTGATCTAATGGCTCAACACTTCACTCAAGTCAAAAAGAAGAAAAGAAACAAAAAAACTAAGAAAACTGAGGGACAGAACACAAAGCAGTGTCAGTGGCGCATGCAACTCTAGAAGAAAAGCCGACGGTCAATCTTTGAAGTCCCAGAGTTAGAGGTCCTAGAAAAGCCGAGCGTTGCGTTGGCAGAAGGTTCCTTGGTGGCACGTGAGGGTCACGCGCCAACGAGCTCCAAAACTTCCCCCCGTGCATGCAAGCTACGCTCCACTCCGGTTGGCACCACATTTGGTGAATGTGAAGATCGGCGATTGGGCAGCATCCAAGTGAGGCACGTGTTAGCTAATGGGCGTCAGAAAGTCCCAAATGACGATCCTCCCTTATTTGGCTTGAAAAAAATAAAAATCAAAACCAAAACACTACACAAGAAAAGAAAACAAACAGATGAGAGGGGATGGGGGAAGGAAGGAGGGAGGGGGGAAGGAGCCGAAGCTCCCACCCCCTTCAACCGGATCTAGTGTTTGGGAGTTTAGAGAGAAGTGAGAACGTTTTAGAGAGGGAGAGATGAGTGTTAATAATATCTACGAATATGTCTCCCTTAACATGTTTGAGTTTTAAAAAAAAGCATGTATCAATCTATTTAGGAGTCCAGTTTATCGGTCCCCCAAGCATTTTCGTTTTATAATTCAACATGGTAACCATATACTGCACCTTTTTATTTATTATTAATGATGAGTTAAGGCCTAGACTCATGTAATGCATTTTCTCATCATGCAAATGAGGTAAATCACTTGTCGAATCCAACGGTTCGAAGATTAGACCCCTAGAAGTTGTTAGCACCCAACGATTCGGAACTTAGATCTAAAGGGAGCACAGAGCCAAGAACCTTACCAGTTGAGCCAACTCCAAGGGTTCAACCTTTTTATTTTCAATTTCAACCCTTGCATGCAAACCTAACACCTTGATAAATTACTACAATCAAGGTGTGTGCAAGGTTCGAGAACTGACTCAAGAAAAGTTAGGTTAAAATGACATGAAAACCTTTCGATGAACACGTTGGTTTGCAAAGTCCTACTGAAATTTCGATAAGTCTGCCTGCTATCATTCTCTTTATATACAGATAGTCGTAGGTATGCACTCAAAAGAAAAACAGACAAGAAATTAACCAAAATGAAAAAAAAAAAAAAAATGGTAAATCCTGTATTGGTATGAACATATGGAAAATAGGTTTCACCTATGATGCCCTGGGAGATCAGCGTGCACGATCCAGTACACATTCACCCCAATCATGTGGGGCACTCTAATGTACATAATGCTAACATTGCCACTGTTCTATTTGTCCCGGAAGCCCCCGAAAAGCAGCCTCGAGTTACTCAAATTGTTTCTTTCGGGCAGGGGCTGCTCTGTTTTTGAAACAGGTTTTACAGTCAGTTCTTTGTCTTGGAATGGGAACGAGAGAGAAAGGGAGAGGGATGCAGAGACATCATCCTCATCCTGCTCCTTCGCCTTCACCTTCGCCTTATCCGGGGGCTTATCTTGGTTATATTTGCTGCCTACTTCCCCAACAAAGAAAGGCAGCATTCCTTTACTTGCTGGCTTCGTCTCAGCCCCTAAAGCAAGCTCAAGATTTGGAACCCCATCATGTAATTTATCGTCATCATCAGGTGAGAGCTTTTCCCAAGGCATTGAATTCTCCCTGGATCGAAAATCCCTTGCTTGATGTGAATCCACAGGAAAAAAGTACCTTTCATGATTTCCCAAATCCTCTAAAATAACTTTCTCGTCACAAGGTTCGTCACATTTCTTCTCAACAGAAGAACAGGGACCAGGATCAATTGTTTGAGATGTAAATTTATCATTCCCAGAATTTCTACCTGTAGAAATTTTATGTCCAAACATAACACGAAAACCTGTCTTCAGCCTTTTATCACCGCTTTCTCCATCAACCATCATTCTAATTGCTTCATTCCAGGGCATGCTCTGACTCATGCCAGAAGTCTGGGGAGGTGTCTCTGAAAGATCCGAGTAGGGGCGTTTCCGGTGATTGGTCATGTCTCTCTCCATAGCTGCCTCCCTATCCACATACCCAACATCTCCCATCAGTTCCCTCTCAAATTTAACTTGATCCTGGACTCCATTCATTCTATCCTGAACATTCCCCAAGACACCTACCTCCTCATGGCTAAGGGGAAGAATTTTCGAAGACGTCTTATTTTCTCTGTGAGAAGAATTGTCCCAATGCATTGCTACCTTGTCACCATTGTTGGAGCCACTCTTTTCTGACACCTGAATTGAGGTTTCAAGCTCTGCCTCCACTCTGTCCGGAAGAATCAGCTCTTTCTGCATTAAGAAAGAACCTTAATATGCATCACAGAAACCAGTGTGCATGACTAAGAGGAGATCTTGTGATTGAAATTAAGTTGAATAAGAGTTAAAGCTACAAATTTAACACAGAATAAGGGAATCATTTCCGGGATTTATTTCCTAATGCATATAATTAATTAGGTGTGTCCACCTAAGATAGTTTTTTCTCTCCCCCCCCCCCCCCCCCCCCCCCCCCCCCCCCCCTCTCTCTCTCTCTCTCTCTCTCTCTCTCTCTCATGTGTCAACATACAAGAATTATTAAATTCTCAGACCATAAGCTTTTAACAAAAAAGAACTGACAAAACAAGCAATCTGGCTCATATCAATATAAAGTTTAAGAATAAGAAGGCTCACTGGACTTTAACCAACAGCAAGAAAAGCCATAAAAACACGAATCAAGGCTAAACTTGGCTGAAATTTACTCTTACTTGTAAACTTACAGTCCTTACTGGTGAGAGTGCAAATTACTGTTTTCCATATGTTCAATTTATACAGGATATACTACTGTGTGCACTACTCTATCAGCATGTATATTTGTCAGAAAAGCGACTAAACTACTTGCTAGTAACAACAAATAAAAAATAGAAGGAAATACAGGGGGAAAAACCATTGTGGTTTCCATGATTTTGGCCTCAAAACTACAGCTTTCAGCTAGATAAACTTGAGACCCGAGTTTAGCTCAATTCCAATCAGAGACCTTTGTTGGGTCCTCCGTTGAAATTGATTCTACAGTTGCTAATGTAAACCCCACTCAAATCCATAGGGAAAAAATAAACCAAAAGCAATAATACAAAACGAAGGAAAAAAGAAAAAACAGATGTAGTAACCGGGGCAACCCATGCCACATAAGGAGGGATGGGATCCCCCCCTCCTTTTTTCATCCTTCTTTTTTTTTTTTTTTTTTTTTTTTTTTTTTTTTTTTTTTTTTTTTGCTTTTATATTTATCGTGGTTTTTACCCTATTCTTTACACGTGAAAGACGCATTAGACTGGGCATCCACATGGCAATACTTCTATTTATAGAGGCCTCAAATTTAGGTTAAATTAATGTCACAAATTTATCAAATTAAAAACTGGAATCTCAACGTCAAATTGCGACTCTATTTAAGTAGCAATATATTAAAAAGTATGAGGGCTTTCTTTTTCAATTAACCAAAGCTAAATGAAGCCTAAAAATTGAAAGAGCTGCAAGAGGTAATAGAGGAAGAAAAAAATGTATGTGCGAGTGTGTGTCTCAATATATGAGCAATAGTCTGAGTGTGTGTGTGCGCACATGAGAGAGAGAGAGTTTAATCTTTTTTGAAAGTTTAAGAATATGCATGTTCACATCCTTCCATGAATTTGGGAGGAAATCAACGTTACCGAGGATGCACTGCTACGTCTCATTTCTGGACCTAACTGCACACTGCTTGCTCCTATCTTTGAAATGGATTTGGAGTCAAGTTTACTATCATGCTGCTCCAAATTTTCTTGGTATCCTGAACACACCTGTTCAATGGAAGTTACAGGATTATCATAATTCCCACTTACTGTAGCACTAGTCTGATTAGCATTGGATGTTATGACCATATTGCAAGATCTGTCACACCCTGGTAATTCTTCATCCATACACCTTGGTGAACATAGCTTCTCGGACATGGTCACAGCAGCAGGGGAACATCTTTGTCCAGTGGTACCACATTCAAACTGGGAATATGTAACTTCTTTGTCGAATCAGTACAATCCACCCTCTTTCCCCTGAACACACCCCATAGAAAAAACAACATATTCCAACCTGCCAATACCAGAACAAATTTCAGCAGAAATGTCATTCATAGACATGGTACTATGTACTCGTGCACAATGAGGAAAGGAAAAGGAAATATTTTCACCCCTAGGCATGTAGACCACAAGCCATTACGCTTAAGCAAACTTGATTAATTCAAACCTAATGGAAAATCAAATTTTTGCAAAATTTTTGCCAAAAAGACAATAATCTTAATTGTTTTTTTAGGCAAAATATAGAACAACAATAATCTTGCAAGTAAAAAGGATAAGAATGGTAGTTGCAAAATTCAAGAGGCTCAACTTATAAAAGAACAAATCAAGAGGCTCGATAAAAAAACAAGATTAACACTTATAAAAAATAATCAACAAGATTAACAGATGGATTTATTTTTAAGCATACACTATCCTAGGAATATATTTGATTATCAAATTAAATGGACTTATTGTTCTCATTTGCCTTTCTGTGTACCTCTAGCGTTAATCATTCTGGTCAAACATTCTAAATCTTAGGGTTTCTAATTTAAGGGTCTCCTAGGAGAATCAGGAGTGCCCGGCAGCAAATAAATATCAATTTACTAATACAATACAACGAATATCTCTGCATCTCCTGTCGATATCCATATTTAAGGAGTCACAGCATAGACATCCATATTAGTAACCTGCACCATATCCAGTGCTGTGTAGGTGTGGGTGAATATATATCGGCATATCATCAACATATATGATTCCACTTGTCCTGCAGTCACAGAATCTGTGTATCCATACTGTGTCATAGTCAGTCTTCATATTTGTTATGATGCTCATGGTACAGGCCATGCAACATCAGCAAACTAGTTCTTGAGCCTCAAATTAGTGTAAAACTCAAGTAGTAAACCCCAGAAGCCTATCATAGTGTTAATGCTACAAGATACTACAATGTGTCCTGATGATAAAATTTATATTTGATCCTTACGCTGTGACTTCTCAGGAAGTTGGTTGGACGGAAATATTAAAAGTTCAATGCCATCAAAGTTTCCTTTCAGGGCTAAATCGTTCTTGATCATATTATCCAACAGGCTCTTGTAGTTTCTCTCATAACTGTACCACAAGCAACAGAAAAAATTATTATCACAATAAGAAACAAGAGACATGCATAAAGAGTACCACTTCAATTATTAATAAATATTATTACATATGCATACCTCTCGTGATCTTTTGCAAAGAAGTATAGAGCAATGTTATCTTCTTTGGCACCACTTTCATAAAACTGGGATGGCCAGGTGCTAAAGCGAGGTACTTCATGTAGGGAAACTTTGTGGGGAAACTTGTTCACCACTTCGAGAACTTTAGGTGATGCACAAGTTGATAGATGTGCTTGAACTCCATCACATAATTCCAGAAGTTTTCCACCTCTGTGCAATTCAAAACGTCCCCTGCATATGAATCACAAAATCTTATCTAGAAGACCATTTTTGAAAATATATGAGTGACATAGAAAATGAAAACAAATGATGGTGACAAATGCTTTCTCAGCAACAGGCGGATACATGATTTACAGATATGTATATGAATCTTACTGCCAGATAGATTCATATTCAGGAACGATTGACGTCTTCAGGAGAACGGACGTTATAGAAGCTTGACAAGAGAAATCTGTTACTCTAGGCTTTCCAACAGAAACAATGGTTGAATATGAGTCCCCCAGTTTGGATAAAAAAGCATCAGTTCGGTTTGAAGCAAACTGCTTCAAAGTATTGGTGGTAATCTGTTTAGAAGAGTCAGAGATAGAACTCCCAAGTATAGCTTGCCTCTCATGACTTCCTTCAGACGAGACAATATCCTTAGATTTATTCCGAACCAATAATTGATCCTGAGAAGCTATTTTGTAATTCAAGTCTGTGTTTGACACGGACAAGTCATCAGGTTGATCAAGTACTCCTTTCTTCCTGTAAATTTCAGGCCTTCTCAGCAAAGCAGCATGAATTGCAGCTTTTAATTTATTGCCTTCATGCTTTTCCCCTTTAGAACTTCTTGCGGCAGATGCATCAGTACTAGAATCCTGCAGGATACTCATTGTGCAGAACTCTGCAGCATGCCCAGTATCTTTACATTTTTGACAGAAAACGCTTTTGGAGGCACTTGAAGCAGTAGGCCTTGGGCGAATACTGCCCTCCCTAGTTTTCTCATGTTGATTTGTTATCTCCTGTGACTGAGGCAAGCCATCTTGCACAGTTCCATCAGCATAATTGGATGGTCTCCCAGCATTCAAAGAATGAGTGGACAAGGGTTCATCCTTAACGGTAACTTGATTCAACTTTTGTTCAGCAGCAGAACTGCACATCCCACTAATAGATGAAGCTCCAACTGCATTAAGCAAACACAAAGATATCATCTTGGCTTCACTTGATCAACAAAAGAAAAATAGACTAACCACATAAAAAAGCATCAGAGAAACAATGAGCGTAAAAGAAATTGATATGGAATTAGCAGTCCCTTCAGGAAGAAGGCAAGATCGCACCTGAAGTAACTGGAATTTCTACACCTTTACGACCTAGACTGCTGTAAACTTTTGATAAACTTAATTTCCCATCAGACTGGACAGCCTTTGACTCTCGGTTGTTGCTTAAATATGAAGGCAGACTGGTTTCACCACGAGACGTGAACTTTTGGTCAGCCTTAGGTGTTGAAACAGTGGAACTAGTTGTTGTTGAACTGACCATAGGATGATCCTGTTTACAAAAATTTTTTCTTTCAAATGTACCGCGTTCTTTTGCTTGTTTCGATCCTTTTAGATCTTCAACATCAGTAAATTTAGATGAAAGCATTTTAACTTTTGATTCAGCAGCATTTGTACGTCCTGAGTTTGCAGATTTAAATGATATAGATTTGCTTATCCTTCGGGCACGCCCGTCATTCGTCTCAATGGAGGTATGTTCTCTAGCACCCTTCTGCTTTTGAGGAAAGTCTTCATCTACAAGTTTAACGTTTGTTTTGTAATTTAAGGTGTTGAATGAATTGGATTTTACAAAAGTACCTGTACATGGAAAAATAATCAATTGTTGCTTAAGATAATAAATCGTTAAAAAACTCAAGTAAAGGTAGGCGTACAATGAGTGACCCATAGCTTTTGCACAGGTAATGATATACCATATACATAGAGAGAGAGAGAGAGAGAGAGAGAGAGAGAGAGAGAGAGAGGGGGGGGGATGTTCCCACTAGCATAATCTATTTGCTTACCCTTGGGAGTTTGAAGCCGTGGACCAGTCATAGAAGAGCGTGCAGTTTCAAAAATATCATTACAGGAGTGATTGGAAAAAGATGTTTGATCAGCAGACTTTACTTTTCCCTTATCTAAGCTCTTGGATGACGAAGTTCGAGATAGTTCAACTACTCTGCTGGGACTTGATGGCTTTGGTGATCCTGTAACTATTCTGCTGGGACTTGAGGGCTTTGGTGATCCTGTAACTATTCTGCTGGGACTCGAGGGCTTTGGTGATCCTATAACTATTCTGCTGGGGCTTGAGGGCTTTGCTGAAGCCACTTCCATATTCTCTGCATGCCTCTTGCCAGAAATATGTGTACTTGAAATGACTTTGTTTGTTTGTTTTCCCTCAACTTCTGAACCTTCAAATTCAATTTAAAACTGAGATTAGAGAATATTTAAAACAGACCATGTACGGTGTCCATGTTCTCTCCTTTTCTTTTCCATTCAATATGGTTATTTAAGCGTTACCTTGCTTCTGATTTTCAGATTCCTCGGCAGACTTGCATTCTTCACACAGCCAATCACCTTCAGGAAGTTTTTGGAGCATTTCTCGCATGCAATAGCTGATTGATATCAACAGTGTTCAGAATCATACTTATCACAAACTTATATATTAAAACAGTATAAGCAACTAACAAAAAAGGTCAACCGAGAGGGTTTATAAGTTTTTTATGCTTACGTGTGCTCTGCACCATCACTGCACCTACTACATATCGCAAGTAAATTCTCACGACCTTCATCCCCACAAATATCACATACTTTTACCTGTTTCCAACATATTAAATCAGCAAGATGTTGATTTTCTAGTTAAAACAATGATTTCAACAGTAAGAGCAAATATCAAAGGGGGGTTCTTCCATCAAAGGGAAAAATAATGCAACAGAAAAAGATAATTACTGGCAAAAAAAGTGGGGCAGGAGAGAGAGAGAGAGAGAGAGAGAGAGAGAGAGTACAAGGAGCAGGTAAGCCCCAACTTCTCTTAAGAAAATATCATGTACTAAATTAGCCCATCTAGGGATCCAAGGCCAATACCTAACCGTAACCTTTAGAAAAATCCCTTCTTTTCTTCAGCATGATGTAAATAATTCCTACGAGTTGTTTTCTATTTTATTCATTTCACAATAAGAAGATCCATTTCCATAACATCAAACACATTTGAGATACCCACTTTAAGGAGAGTTATGATTTCTAAGCATAGCACCGTTTGAAATTAGTAGAAGTACAACTGTATTCACATTCATGGGAATCACAACATAAGCCGCATTCTTGTTACAGTAAGTAATCAATAAAATGCACTCATGCAATGATATTTATCTGAATTCCGGTTTCAAACTATCTAGAAAAACACCTAAGGATAGCCAGGATGCATTGTGGAAAAGAGGGCAAGGGGACCCACAGGTAAAGTCAAATGATTATAAACAAAAAAACAGAAAAAAAATCATATTAGGAAGAAAAAAGGGAGGGAGAGGAGAAGGCAAAAATAATACTCACATCTTGCTCCACAATGTCGGACCCATCACTTCCATCCCCAGAAACAGATTGCAAAGGAGGCTCATGCATGTCAGGTAACTTAACCAATTCCAAGGACCTGACATTGTGCTCATCCTTGCCTAAAGTTTTCAAAGTTTCTTTTGGTGAGTCCGCACTATCCATCTCAGTCTCTGCTTCGGACTTTGGAAATTTTTTCATGGAAACCTCAGAACTGCCACAAATAAGGCCACCTTTATTTGCAAAAGATTTCTGGACAGAAACAATGTTGGACGCTGCCTCTTTAATTAATGACAAATTGGTATCTTCCGTAGAGCACTCCAGAACTTTATCCTGAATATGAGAGGGTGGATTCTTTTCTAAATCCATAAAATTTGTATTGCAAGAAAGAGATATACCACTATGATAATGGGAGTATGAACTGCGCACCTTCGGTGTAATACTGCTACCATCTGCATCTTTTGAAATAGGGAACTCTAATGAGCCAAACTTGTTGAATTGAGTTGCCTTGCATGATCCCTCTGGACCTAAAGTACCAACTAAAGCTTTACTACTGATATTCCTGTTGTGATTACTAATTGCTACATTCACATCATTCGCTCCACTCACACATGAAATGTTATCATCATGACCTTCTTCTGATTTAATTTCCTCATACTTATTTGAGAAGATTCTCTTATCCAAAACACACTGTGCTTTGGATGAAATTTGATCATCTGAGCTACTTCCTCCAGAAGCCAGCTTTGGAAGCATCTCAAGATCTTCTGAGGCATCAGATATCACAGAAGACCTTAAGGTTGCTTTACTATCAGCATTTTCACAGAAAGAATCATGACCGGAATTAACACTGAGTATGTTACTGGTTTCACTGGTGGTATGCTGTAAGCAATCAGATGCTCTACTCTTCATAGAAGATAAGGGACCACTCTCATTAAGAGAATACTGACTAGTAGCATTTACTCGACAGCTTTCATCAGAAAACTCCTCAGCCTTTGACCCCATCAGAGCTCGGTTCAGATGCAGACAAGATGAGCAAGGAGCGAAGCACACATTACAAGTCCCAGACTCCCCTCTCATATGACCCCTCTTACTCATGGTACACTTCCCAAATTTTGTTTCAGGTCGAGAAGATGCCTGATAAAAACCAAAGCAATAACTGAGAAAGAAAGGCAGAAAGAAACCACAATAAAATGTTGAGTTTCTGGTTCTACCATCCAAAAACAATATACATCACATAAACATTCTAAGGCCTAGTAGCTCATGCACCAATTAGATGCCCTTTGGTTCAGCTAACTTACATTGAACTCATGCCCCAATCAGATGACATAGCATACCATAGATAAAATATATAAGTTGTAAAAAAAGTTAAATATAAGTCATGTTTGACTTGGTAATTGCGATTCGGTTACACGTGTTCCTGGATTGGGTATGGTGTAAGCCTAGGGTTCACCATTTAGTACTTGTTTTAAAAATAAATAAGTCATTGTATCCAACTAGTCACAAAGTCGAAATGCTAATTCATCTTCTCCCTGTCAACAGCAAGACAAAGTAAAACACAGCACAACATAGAACAAGTTTATTAGTCCATGAAGTTAATTACATACTTGATAATAAGTGCATGGAAGAACAACAGAATATTAAGCTTTTCAGAATTTGGTAACATCACACAAGCATTCGAAGCCACTTCACCTGATTCCTCATGCACTATAGAATATTATATGAACACAATCAATTCTCTTTAAGCTAAACCTAGAGTCTATGCACATGTTTGGCTTTACTTTTCAATATTTTTCAAAAACATTCCTGAGAAATTTTCATCTACAATCTAAATGTCTTTGAAACCCCAAAATTTTGGAATCCCATAATATCTGTATTTTTTGAAAAATAAAATTACTCTAAAAATGTTTTATCTAAACAACTTTTCAAATCTCCCTACCCACTTTTACAAATCCAATGCAAAACATATCTCAAATTCTTTTCCAAACAACTTCTCGTTTTTCTTATATGACAATAAAAAACCACATTTCAAAATTCTCTTTCAAGAATTCTAACAAATTCCCACACAAAATATAATAAACAATTCAAATTTTTCAAATCACAAAACAATAATAATATTCTAATAATATTTTATTCAACTTTCAATTTTCATCTAAAACCATCTCATCTCGCTATCCAAACAGCTCCTAACTAAACATGCCCACAGAACTGGAAAAATTGCATACCTAAATGTTGAAAACCTAAAAAATACATAACCACACTCATCTACAGCTGTTTTTTTATCGGTAACACTCATCTCCATATGCACAAGTAACTTATTGTCTAAAGAAATTCTAGAAGAGTGAAGCACCTCGCATTATACAAAAATAATAACTCTATTTGTTACTTTGAAAGAATGAAGATGCATGAAAGAAAAGGATAAAGATAGAAAATCCACCAAGAAAGATTAAGTTCCAAAACTAAAACACAACAAGGAGAATCCTTTGACTCTCTCTCTGTATTACCAAATTACGTCATTAGGCCAGCGAAGACTGTCCAAAGGAGATGTAACCGGGAGTGAGCCGGATTTTGAAAATTGGCAAAAGACCCAGATTGGGTACTTTGTTCGCCAAAAGTTGCATTTTCGGGTGGTAAAATCCAAAGTGTTGAACAAGACAACTGTCCAACTTTCAATAAACAAATCACATACACTTGTCCAGTAAGGCGTATTCGCACACATATAAACGGAAAAATACTTATTTCTACAATGTTGAAATTAAAGCAAATGAAAAGCTTCATCAAAAGGAAAAGACAAAGTAGATGATAAAAACTTTTTGGGGGTAAGCAAATAGAAGATACTAACAACAGATATAAAGTAGCCTGTCATCTCACCATGTTCTTTTCAATATCATGATCTTTCTCATCTACAGGCCCTTGCATCCGATAACTCCCTCTCAAGACTGGTGATATCTAAAAAGCATATCCAAATTACATCAATTGCTATCACCACAAAAAGAGAACGCTTCCAATGCACCTAATAATTATACCAACGTAGCAACAAAACACTGGTAGCAACCAAAAAGAAATGTCATGCCAAAAGAAGCCACAAACCCGACAGGCAAAAGATGGAAATATAGGCAGATGACCTTCACACTTGTCCAATATCATCACCTCAGACATAATTGCAGCCATACATAGATGTACAAATAAATTGGGCTGGAAAAGAAATATTCCAAAGTAAAGCACTATCATGAAATATTAAGGATACCAAATTCAGACAAATTTCCTCATGAACCAAAACCTTAATAAACTAGTATATAACCAAAAAAAACCCTAAACCAACTAATACACTGCATTCGCTCATGGAAAATTATGTCATTTCAATCCCAGAACAAAGTTGACAGAAAAACGAGTTCAAAATCGAAAGCAAAATCAATTAAGACAATTGCAATTAGAAAAACCAAAAACCCCTAATTTTGAATTTTACATGCCTCCGCTTCGGCAATCGACTCGGTCGCATTGTACAACTCCTCCACAGTACGTTCTCTCCGCTCGGCCATCGCCGCCACAACGATCAATCGGCGGTACAATCAAACGCGAACTCCTAAGAATCTGTAAAATTTCTCTCGGTAATTGCAGAGAAACTTTTACTCTGATTACTACCCAGCAAGTTGTGCCAAAATTTTAGGTTCCAGAGAACACAGCCAGATGAGCTTCCTACTATATATTATTACAGAGGATCTGATACATATCTTGCCATTTATTACGCGTAAATAAGAATAAATACAGATAAAATAAAGAATCGTATACCCTGTTTCTCTCTCTACTTTCTCTCTCTATGATCCGAAGAAAAAAATCGTTGAAATGAGTCTCTGAGAATCAACCTTCGTGTGAGCTTAAATTGCTCCTCTCTCTCTCTCTCTCTCTCCCAAAATTTGCTCTCTCTAAAATGAGGGAAAACTCTCTTTCTCTCTCTATTTTTTTTTTTTGTTTCTCGCTCCAAACTAAATTTTTCTTTTTTTATACATACTCTCTCTCTCTCTCTCTCTCTAGATTTTCTCGCCGTTCTCTCTCAAGATTTTCTAGGGAAAATGAAATAAATATTTTTGTATATTTTGCTGTTTTATTATTATAATTTATTATGAGGCCCAGGTTTGAATTTTTGTATAAAAGACCATAATGCTGCGGAGGATATAAGCGAATTGAGCGCGCGTGCCAATCTTCTGTACTGTCATGTTTTCTACGTGCGTGCGTAAGAATCTGTACTATAAAACGTGCGAGTTGCAAAGGTTTGGAGTGATTGTACACGTGGGACCATCCTAGCGGGGGATCTGTGTTTGGCTATTGTAATCGTGTGGTGATCAAAATCTTCTCTCTACGATCGCTTGTTTGAAAAGTTCTGTTCAATTAGAAAAGAGAGACGGCACAACTTGTTCATTGATACACGAAAAGAAGTCACAAAAATAAAATTTATAATTTGATATAATTTGTTGTGACACAATAGATCTATTTTTCTAATAAGAAGAGTTTTACAATCTAATGTACTATAATAAATAACATCAGTTTGTGAGTTTTTTTTTTTTTTTTTTTTTTTTTTGTAAAATGGATGTTTACATCCCCTACCGAGTTGTGCCTAACTTATCCCAAGGAGTTCACTTATCCCAAGAACCCCCGTAACCAAAGTGTATCAGCCCACAAGCCAGCAAAAGGAGAAAGGGGTCGATGACCCATGCGAAAAGAGAGTACGTGTGGGGACACTAGCATTTCTAACATCGCCCTACACACGTCTGTAGTGGTAGGATCATGTCATTCTCAATGACAGATACGGAAGACAGACAGGGATCTCGATATGGCCCCATGTCCCTAACAAAGTGCAAGGTGCAAATCCATGTCCCTGACATAGAGCACAAAAAGTGGCCACATTCACCAACCTGCCACAAGGACATGGCCCAGGGAGGCCATGCCGCATTAAAGACGACAACGTAGTATCCCGTACCAAAGACAGACACTTCTAACACAGGATACAGAGGACCACCTAGGCAAACAATATAAAAGCCAACCACCAGGTTAGAATTACAAACTTACAACCTCTCACGCACTGAAATTCTCTCTAGGAGCTTGAAATTGACTTGGTATCGAAGATGTTTCATCAACATCGTGCCCCACTTTCCTTGTGTTGTAGGTGGTTGAGACCAGTGACTTATGTTCGAAATACGTCGTCAACAGTGGTGCCATCTGTGGAATCTAGTGATAAACAAACATGCTCGGAGCGCTAATGGGGCAGACGCCGGCGAGGAAGAAAGGAGGAAAATGCACCATGAACTGCGCAGCCTCATGGATAAGAACTTTGTCGTCAATCAATCAGTTGCTCACTAGCACAAACTTGCACTATAGCACAGAGGTGATAGCAGTATTGCTACCTCCAAAGTTTCTTGTTTCCCAAACGGAGATATATGACAAGTCCAAAGACCCACTAGAGCATCTGGAGACCTTCAAGACCCACATGACTCTGCATGAGTTTCCGAGAGAAATAGCTTGTAGAACCTTCTTGCCGATCTTAAAAGTCACCGCGAGAGGGGGGTTCGAGGCACTACTGCCTGTCTCAATTGACAGTTTTGGTGAGTTGACCCAACTATTTCTAACACATTTTATGGCAAGCAGAAGAATAAGGTGTTAGGCTACTTACCTCCAATTCGTCAAGCAGCTGGAAGATGAGAGCCTAAAAGCATGCTTGGCTAGCTTCAATAAAAAGCGTATGACGATAGATGACCAGGATGAGAAGATCAAGCTGGTAGCGCTCTTGGGTGGCATATGGCCTTAAAACCGATTCATGGTAGAGTTGGCAGGAAAAACTCCCACGACGTTGTGGGAGCTCATGAACAAGGCGGATGATTTCACTAATGTTGAGGATACTCTTCGGGCCCTGACCACTCCTAAGAAAACCAAATTAGAACAGACCCATAGGAGGTCTAACACATTGGGGCGGGTAAAAGTGTCGAAGAAACTTTAAAAAAAAGCACAGTAGGATAGGAGGTGAGAGGAGGGCACTTCCTTAAAAGGGCAAGGAGCCAAACATGCACGATCTAGCCTAAACATGCAAGAGGGAAGTAAACCAAACACTCAGGAAGCTGACAACCACAACCGCGGTAATCGCCATTATTGCACCTACCACCAGACGAAAAGTCACAACACTGAGAACTGCTACACCCTAAAAAAGAAAAGGGATGAGTTGGAGCGCCTCGTTGCTCAATACCCTACAGATCGAAAGAGGGAGTTAGAGCAAGGTTGAGGGAGGTCTTGAGGGTCGAGAAGGAGCGAAAGCCCTAAAAGGCGGAGGGAGGACCGAGAACCCATAAAAAACCCGCCTCGCTGAATCTCAACTCATGGAAATAGCCCACTGGGAGAGATTCGTATTGTAGTCAGGGGCTTTATCGGGGCAGTTTCACCTCATCCTAAAGAAAAGCACACACCCAAATGGCGTAATATGAAGTGTATTTGGCGAAGAGACCCCTAGCCAACCAGAGGAGGTGTCTATCGACGACAATAGAGAATGGGTCTTATACCCCCACGACGACGTGTTGGTGGTAAACATTCTTGTCTCCAACTTAATAACCTGGAGGGTCCTAATCGATAATGGTAGATCAGCAGATATCCTCTTCTAGGATGCTTTCACCAAGATGGGAATCGATCCCAACCGCCTGTGACCGGCACCCATGTCACTCAAAGGGTTTTCGGGGAACGTTGTCCAACCAATTGGAACCATTACTTTGACAATCTTGGTCTGCAAGGCCCTAGCACAGCCGCGATGATGGTCGATTTCTTGGTAATGAAAGCTCATTCATCCTACAATGTTATATTGGGGTGACCAACCCTAATTAATCTAAAGGCAGTAACGTCAATTTACCACCTAAAGATGAAATTTTCTATGGTAATCAGCGTAGAAGAGATTTGGAGCGAGCAAGTGCTAGCGCGAGAGTGCTATGTACAAGAACTGCAGACCAGGGTAAGGGATGTTCGCATAGTTGAAGGCCTAAACTACGGAATAGAACCACCACCCCTCCAAAGTTCACCGACAAAGAAGAACGAGCTAGTCACTCTGGATCCAAATCACCCCGAGGAAACTATTAAACTAGGGACTAGGATGAAGCGAAAGATAAGGCGGGCAATGAAGCAACTCATCACCGAGCACCAGAATGTGTTTTCCTAGAGCCACAAAGACATGACTGTGATAGATAATTGGATAATTTAGCACCACTTCGATGTGGATCTCGAGGCAAAAAAAGTTCTGCAAAAGCACCAAAGTTTCAATGTAGAGAAATGCACCGCCATAGCCAACGAAGTCAATCGCCTTCTAGCCACGAGATTCATCTTACACTACTTGGAATGGCCATCCAATGTAGTATTAGTGAATAAGTTGAATGGAAAGTGGAGGATGTGCGTCGACTTCACTGACCTAAAAAAGGCATGCTCGAAAGATAGCTTTCCATTGCTCTGCATTGACCTGATCGTGGACTCCACCGAAGTTCATCGCATGTTCAACTTTATGGACTCTTACTAAAGGTATAACCAAATCCGAATAAACCCTAAAGATGAGAAGAAGACATCGTTCATAATGGGCTGAGGACTGTATAGCCATTAAGTCATGTCATTTGGAATAAAAATGTCAGAACCACCTACCAACAGTTGGTTAATTGCATGTTCAAGAGCTATATAGCAATATGGAGGTCTATGTGGATGATTTACTCGTCAAGAGCAAAGTGCCAAGCAGCACTTGGCGAACCTGCGTGAGGCCTTCACAATACTACAATGGTACCAGATGAAACTCAATCCAGCAAAGTGTGCTTTCGGAGTATAGTCCAAGAAGTTTTTGAATTTCATGGTTTCAAACAGGGGAATAGAAGCAAACTCAAAGAAGGTAAAGGCCATAATAGACATGCATCATCCCCAAAATGTAAACGAGGTGCAAAGGTTAGCCGGGCGAGTAGCAACACTCAACCGGTTTGTTTCCTGGTCAGTGGACAAATGCCTACTATTCTTTCGGATATTTTGGAAGGCGCAAACTTGGGACAACGAATTCAATCGAGCATTCGGGAAACTCAAGGAATATCTTACCACTATCGCCTGCAGCATAATCTCGGACACCGGGCTACAGTTCTATTCAAATCACTATCGCGAATGGTGCATGGAATTAGGGATCAAGTTCAAATATTCTTTTCTGGGCCACCCACATGCCAACAAGCAAGTCGAAGAAACCAACAAAAAGCTACTCAGGATACTAAAGAAGAAGGTAACTGATAAGACGGGAAGTTTGGTAGAGGAGCTCCTCTTGGTCCTATGGGTCTATCAGACCACGGTTATAATACCAACAGGGGAAACCCCTTTTGCTTTCATCTACGGAAGTGAATCAATGGTGCTCGTAGAAGTAGGAATGCTGACCTACAGGGTCCAACACTTCAACCAAAGCCCTAACGACAAAAAAGTAGAAGAACAATTGGACCTGTCGGAACAAAAGAGGCAAGAGGCCAAGACGAGGACTGAGTTCAACAAAAGAAAGACCGAGCACTACTTCAACAAGAGAGTCTGACCAAGGTCCTTCAAGGTGAGCGATCTGGTGTGTAGACAAACAGAAACAACCACGCAAGAGGAAGGAAAGTTAGGGTCACAATGGGAAGGATCGTTCGTCCACTAACAACAGGGCAGGCTCTTATCAACTTTAAGACTCTCAGAGAAACAAACTGCCTTATCCCTGGAACGCATAACACTTGTGAAAATACTTTGCTTAAATGTACTCAAAAAGTGTATGGATAAATATTGAAAATCATGAATAAAATTATGTTTTTGGTTGTGCAGGATACCCTATAAAGTCGAGTCACTGGATTCACTGCAAACCCAACAGGTGGGGATAAGTCACATGACTGTACAACCTTTGAGCATATAAAGCCGAGTCACTGAACTCGCCGTGACCCAACAAGTGGGGACAAGTCGCTTGACTACACGACCTTCAGGCACATAAAGCCGAGTCATTGACACAACAGGCGTGGACAAGTCACTTGATTGCCGAACCTTCGGGCACAGAAAGCCGAGTCACTGGACTAGCAGTGAACCCAATAGGTGCAAACAAGTCACTTGACTGCCTGACCTTTGCGGACATAAAGCCGAGTCATTGGACTCGCCGTGAACCCAATAGTCGGGGAAACATCACTTGACTGCCCGACCTTCGTGTACATAAAGTTGAGTCACTGGACTCACCGCGAACCCAACAGGCAAGGACAAGCCGCTTGATTGTCCAACCTTTGCACAAATAACACACATAAAACCAAAAGGAAGAAAAAAAAAACTAAAGGAAAAGAGACAAGAAAATCGCGTAAGAACATCTCTATACATTGAGAAAAATTATCCTTATTTACATTGAAATAAATAAATGATGAAAATATATGTGGACACTCAAGAGCCCAGAGCCGTGTCCGGAAAAGCATTGGGCATTAGGTCCTTGCCCAAGGAATCGACAAGCATAAAGCCTAGTTGTCGGTCTGGGGATTCTGCAGCAAACAATCTCTCACCCTATCCAAGCTCTCTTTGTAGCTGCAACCCCAGGCTTGGTTGAGCATTCTTTTCGTTGCCAGCATACCCATAGAAAGGCAGGCGATGGTCCCTTGGGTGTTCGCTAACTCGGATCATAGGGCTTCGATCTCTAAGTCCAGGGTGGCTAACTCCTCTTGGGAAGTAACTAACCCAGAATCCAAAGCCTTCACCTATAGATCTCACGACTCCAACTCTAAAGGTATACCTCTTGTGCCCTAATTGCCAGAGGGACAAAGAAGGGACTCGGAAAAGAGCGCCTTCGCCCCCTTGGGCTCCAATTCAGGCGGCATTTCAGTATAGTCTACGACACCATCTCCCGGTGCCTGCACAGGCGTTCCCACAACATTGCTACCCGCCAACCCAAACTCGGACGCCCCCTTGACTTCGTGCCCAGTGATGATCTCTGGCTCAAGTGTACCCTCAGCCTTGTGGCCAATGGTGGTCTCCAGCTCAACCGTTCTCTCAACTTCGTGACCAACGGTGGTCTCCGACTCAGGCATCCTCTCATCTTTGTGGCTAGCTATGGTCTCCTGCTCAGGCTTCCCTTCAGCCTCATGGCCAACTGCAATCTCATCTAGGACATCTGTGACAGTCACCGGTCTTAACACCGATGTCGCCGCGACATCCGGACTGACTAAATGACCACCAGCGCCCACACACTACTTATCAGGACGTTAGTCCCGCCCAACAATTCTAGTTTAGGACTTCCTGGGGAACTCCTAACAATGATCTGCTCCTATATGGCTTAGGCAACCCCTTGGTTAGGTTGGATAGCCGGGCAGACGTCACCAACCTATTAATTACCTGACACCTCCATATTGGCCAAATGGGGGAGGTCACCTTATTGGATTCCTTTAAGTCCTTTCCGATAAGATGACCCCGAGCTTAAGGGACACAAAAAGGGGAGAGTCGGGGAAGGAGATTTTTTCCTCACCAAGATCAACCACTAGGGGATGGTTAGGAGACAACCCCGCAGACCGATTCGAGTGTAGACAATGAACATCCTCATTGTCGCTCGAGCAAGTCGCAGCCCTAGTGTCGACCGTCACTTCAAATCATCAGCGCTATGGGAAGGAGCCATTTCTGGGGCGTCCTCAGATGAAGGGACAAAGACTCGATATTCCCTTAGAGCAAGAGCTAAGGGAAGGAGCCATTTCTATAGCATCCTTAGATGGCGGGACAAAGACGCGGTATTCCCTTGGAGCAGGGTCAAGGTATGGCAAGAAGAAGACCATCTTGAGCTCTTCCTGCCCGTGGCTAAGGATCCTCGCTGGCCTCACATTGCTCGACAGGGTAGGAGACTGGAATGCAGCCTGCAATGAAGTGGAAAATTGTTCCGGTTAGGAAGCGCCTACACTACTCGAGGAAAGTCGTCGATCCCGAGCTGGCTCCACAGCCTTTGACGTATAAGAGGCCCGAGAAGACTAGCCCGAGGTGGCATTCTTACGGCTTATGAGCTGTTACCGCTACTACTGGATCCTAATAGCTCCTAGGCCTCCACAACTTCAGTGCGAGACTTCTTCCATTTCCCCTCTGTCGGAAGACTGAGAGGCCTTTTCTAGCCCCGAGAAGCAAATGACCCCTTCAGAAGGTGTTGCCCACTGAAACGGGATCTATCTGAGGACACCAAGAACCGGCCTATGTTAATTTTGGTCTAAAGAGCATCAGTGTGGACTTCCTCCTGATACGTCCCCACCTAAGCATAAATCACCACCAACCATGCTTGCTCCTGGCCAGTCAAATCCAAGCAAATCTTCTTGTTTTCTAGCATGACCTCTTAAACATCGCAAATGGATAACTCGCTGCAGACGTTCTCCCTAAAAAGAAACTCCCAACCTAGACCCGACACAAAAAAGAATCGCTTGAACCAATTTTTGATGCTGGAAAAGTAAGTTTCTAAGTGGAACCTTATACCCTGGGCTGGAACGGAAGCAAGTTGTCGTTGAGCCATCGCACCCCATGCGTGAATAGAAACCCTCTGGCAGTTAGGTCTAGGTAATCTTCACCCATTGTCCCCAAGATCATACACACCAGACAATACAACAGGACAACAAAATCCTCCATGCACTATGGTGGAGTTACGATGGGGCCAATCTAAAGAAGTCCAAAACTTCTCAAATGGGACGGCAGAAAGAAGCCATAGTCCATTGGAAAAAATAGAAGGGTACAATGCCACCTTCATGGCAAAACCCTCCGAATCCATGGCCCCTTGACGAGTCATTGAAGCCTCTAGGTTGAAGGAGTCAGGCACTCCGAAAGAAGATTTCAGTGACCTCAGCTCAGCAAAGAAGTCATCAAGGTCCATTGATATCCGTCGAAGAATTGAGAATCATCACGGATCTTGGGGGATCCAAACCTCTAAGGACCCTAGAAGGCCCCTCAGGATGGGATGAACGAGAGCCCCGAGTAGTGAAACGGGAAGTATTATTGGGTGCCATGGAAGGGAGGAATGGAAGGAAAGAATTTAAGGGTGATCAGAATGGAAGGGAACAAAGAAGAATAGAAGCGAGTAGGCTGGATTGCAACAAGAACAGGAGAAATGAGAAGGAAGGAAGATAAAGATGTATGAGACTTGGGTTTAAATAGGCGACTGCGCTGATTGGACTACCCAGATGGGAGGGTGACAGGTGTCACTAGGAGCAAAGCAGTGGGGGAAAAGATCCCTCAATCTTCGCTGCACTAGGGAGTGTGGGATCAGGCTGTCAGATCCAATCGACATGGTGGCTAAACGGACAAGCGCACATGACAAGCAACCCATTCGACAGGCATTACAAACCGCCAAGCTTCGTAAAAAGACAAAGAGAAATAAAAGAATGGAAAAATTCACACCATACACATAAGGTAAGAATTTGAGGGGTAACTAAAAGGGATGCTTACATCACCTATGGGCTGGGCCTGACTTATCCCAAGGGCCCCACTTATCCCAGGAACCCTGGCAACCAAAGTGTGATTGGGCCCACGAGCTGGCAAAAGGAGAAAGAGGCCTAAGACCCATGCGAAAATAGAGTAGGCGTAAAATGATGGGATGTCGGCATTTCAGACATCGCCTTGCACATGCAAGTAGTGGTAGGGCCACATTGTTCTCAAGGATAGATGCAGAAGACAAACAGGGATCTCGATATGGCCCCATGTCCCTGATAGAGTGCAAGGCGCAAACCCTTGTTGTTGACAGAGTGCACGAAAGTTGTCCTCACTTGCCAACCTACTACAAGGATGTGGCCCGAGGAGGCCATGCTGCTTTAAAGACAACAACATGGGGATACCTCTGACATAGGATATGGAGGACCACCTCATTAGGCAGTATAAAAGCCGAGCACCAGGTTAGAATTATGAACTTACAATATCTCATAAACTAAAATTCTCTCTAAGAACTGGAAACTAACTTAGGCATTAGAAGTGTTTTATCAAGCTCAAGATCCCACTTTTCTTTTGTGTCAGGTGGTTGAGACCGGTGACAAATGTGTGAAACACGTCTTCAACAGTTTGTGAACCTAGTACTTTTCAAATGTTAATTCAAAATACGACATTGGTATTATGATGCTCATACCATATATGTCTAATTTGATAGTTAATGTGAAACATAAACAACAATGTATCGCAATTCATGATCAATAAAACGTTGTGTTATATCACTTATTTTTTTGTGCATTATAAGGTTTTCGGGGCGGCCAGCTCTATACATATATATATATATATATATATATATATATATATAATTGGGCCATGCATGCACTATATATGATCATGCGATAATTATATGATATTCAAAATACTGGTGCGATCGATCAAGAAGTTCTTGGAGATCTAATTTATTTATTCAATTTAATTGTAACTTTTTTTTTTGTCAAAAATATTTATTGAATGTAATATATTTGTTTTACAATTATCAGTTATATATTTCTTGATCGGTCTACATGTGTGTACAAATTGCAATATTGGAATCACTTTAATCCATTTGTAAAACAAATATATTAGCATGAGAATTATTAACATGATTTGGATGAAGACCTACATTCACGTCTTCACTATAAAAAATAAAAAATAAAAAAATAAAAAATAAAAAATAGCATTTATGACCAATTTATTGCGATAAATATAACTATTTGTGATGAGAATAGACTTATAATTTTAACTAAAAATAGTCATTTTGATATAAAATAACTGGTAACAAATAAGCAGTTTTTTAGACATAGATCATGAATATAAAATATGTTTATCTATTTATTTTCTTCTTTCTAATATCTGCTTTAAATATTTATTTTCTTGTTATATTTTAGACATTTTATAATCTTCGATACATTAAAATTGAAATCCAAAGGATGAGTCAGGGCAACCCAAACAAAAACCTCATTACAGTCACTCTTGTACATAGAAAAAATAAACAAAAACTTGATAACAAACTGAAAGCTCAGGTCCTTAATTATTCTTTGACTCTTATAAAGGAGAGAGAAGTCAAAGCAGACAGTTTGCTGAACATGAAGTGGACAAACAAATTGCACTCGGGAGATATAGTCAGAGATGCTGATCATGGTGTAATGTAGTTCACTATTATGACTTCCTTTGAAAAATATTTCATCCATAAAAAATTTTACAAAAATAAATTTATAAATTAACATATTTTATATTCCAATCTATTAACGTATTACGTATTGAATAAAGAGGAGAGGTCGGTTGGGACATATCTAAACAAATGGTAAATATACATTAACAAGCAAGCAAAAGCAACAAGGTGGAAAAGCTGGATGATGATAGCTCGTTTTGGACTACTATTATATATGCGATATTCTTTCTTCGATATTCTTTATTTATTCTTTAACTATCGAGGGAAGGAGATGAGAAAAGAAGAGGCAAAATTAAATTCCCATCTAATCGGTTCAATGAGAATTAGCGGGTAATGGAGAGCGTAAAAAGGCCCAGTCCAAGAGTCTGAAATCTCATGATCTAAAAGAGGCCCATCAGTCTAGCAAAGTGAAGATAATGACCTTTGGTGGGCTTGTCCCACTAAGTGAGAAGCATGTTCGGCCCGGCCCAAGACTAATGAGATGCCGACAGAGATTGTCATATGTAACATACGCCGACCTATCATGAATCATCACCGGAACATGGCTAACAGGAAGCGTGTGGGAGAAGCTATAACCACCGTTCACCTAAAAAAAGGAAGGTGGGCGCCGCCAGGATAGGCCGAGGAGGCACAAAGTCCTCAAGTCCCTAGAAAACAGTTGCTAGGAAGGATGCGAGAGATGTAACCATGACTCCTACCCTGAAGAAGGCAAGGTGGGCGTCGCCGCAGTAGGCTGAGATACAATCGAAATGATGGTCGTGAAGCAGTAGCCATGGGAATGCGTGCCGAAAGAACAACCATGGCTCTCCCTGCGAAGAGAGATAAGGACTCGTTGAACCTGACTGAGGGGGCGCCAAGACGTGAGTCAGAGCTTAACGCCACATTAATTATTTTTCTTAGGGTATCACGCCCCCAAACTGATTCATGTGAATGAAGCATGAGGCACGATGGGACAACCCCTTGGGATGAAAGCAACAGCACTCCAGACTGCCTAATATAAAAGCCCACTCAAGGTATGATCAAACTCATGAAATTTATGGCAAAGAAAACACTTCCTAAAACGGAAAACTAACTCAAGCATCGAAGGGTCCCTTGACCACCCTCGAGCTCCCTTATTTATTTGTATGTTTGTAAGTCACTTGGTTCACCTCCCAGTTGTCCGAGGAGTCCTCCCAGTAAGTACGAAATACGTCCAAAATAGTGGCGTCGCGTGTGAAATCTTCTTAACAAATTAACGTGTGCTTTGTACACCAGAGGCACTCCAAGGCAGCTTAGGTATGGTGGGGTCATCAGTAACCATGGGCACACCACAGATGGAGAAAGACGAGTTGATGAAAAGGTTGATGGAGTGGGTAGAAACACTTTAGAAAGAAAATGAGGCTTTGCGAGAAGGCCCCCAAAGACCAAAGGAAGAATCGGTGCCAAGTCGTAACCAGGAAAAAGAGTCACATAGTCATAATGGAGGATGACAAGGGAGATAATAATAATAAAAAAAAAAAAAAAAAAAAAAAAAAAAAAAAAAAAAGAGAGAATGCAGCAGGAGCTCCAAGAACTCCAAGATAAGTACCAAGAAATGGCAAGAAGAGTAGGAATATCATCCTTGGTGGACCAAATGCTCGTCAGCACCGATCTGCCTTACAGTGAGAGCGTGATGGCGGTGCCACTACCATCGAAGTTCAGAGCCCCCGAAATTGGCCTGTATGACGGGTCTAAAGAGTCTAGTTGTTAGGCTGAGAAGGGTAAAAGCGTAAAAGAGGGAAGGATAAGAGAAAAAAAAATAGGCAAAATTAAATTCTCATTGAACTAGTTCAATGAGAATTAGCGAGGTAATGGAGAGGGTAAAAAGGCCCAGTTCAAGAGTCTGAGATCCCACGATCTAAAGGAAGCCCATCGGTCTAGCAAAGTGAAGATAATGGCCTTTGGTGGGCTTGTCCCACCAAGTGAGAGGCCTGTTCGGCTCGACCCAAGATTAATGAGACATCGATAGAGGTTGCCAAGGGTAACATACACCAACCTGTCAACTGCCTTGAATAATCACCAGCACGTGGCTACCAGGAAGTGTGTGGGAGAAATTATAACCACCATTCACCTAGGAAAATGAAGGTGGAAGTTGCCAGGACATGCCAAGAAGGCGCAAACTCCTTAAGTCCTAGAAAACAGTTGCTAGGAAGTGCGAGAGAGGTAGCCATGACTCCTACCTTGAGGAAGGAAAGGTGGGTGCCGCCGCAGCAGGCTTAGAGGCAACCGAAATGATGGTTGTGAAGCAGTAGCCATGGGAATGCATGCCGAAAGAATAACTATGGCTCTCCCCTCGAAGAGAGATAGGGACTCGTCAGACCTGACTGAGGGGTCACTGAGACATTAGTCAGAGCTCAACGCCACATTAATTATTTTCCTTAGGGTATCACGCCCCCAAATTGATTCACTTGCATGAAGCATGAGGCACGATGGGACAACCTGTTGGGATAAAAGCAACAGTACTCCAAACTACTTAGTATAAAAGTCCACTCAAGGTATGATCAAACTCACGAAATTTATGGATAAAGAAAACACTTCCTAAAAAGAAAAACTAACTTAAATATTGGAGGGTCCCCTGACCACCCCCGAGCTCCCTTCTTTATTTGTATGTTTGCAGGTCCTTTAGTTTACCTCCCAACTATCCAAGGAGTCCTCCCAGTACGTATGAAACACGTCCAAAATATATATGGATTTTTTTTGTCACTTTGTGATGTATATTCGCTTAAACACAGGGTTTGAGATTGATTCTCTTGTGGGTCATGTGTAGATTTTGATATAAATTACATATTGGAGTATTTGACTTGCAGAGCTATTGGGAGATACTTGAGAAACTGGTATTGGAAATGGACCATCGAACAGTTCTTGGTGATGGATCTTTTGTGAATTTAGTCAATGAAGAAGATGAGGAAGATTTAGGAGTTGTTGCGAGGATTAGGAGGTCTGGAAGGAGACTGAAGAATCTGTGAAGGAAGAGTTAAAAGACAATCTTTATGAACTTTCGGTGAAGATATTTTAGGGTTTCTGATTTGGGAGAGGGCGGAGTCGTGGACAGGGAGGGAGGGATGGAGGGAACATGAGGGATTGGAATTTGTTGCACAATTAATTATTGTATTTCTCAAAATAAATAAATGTCATACTATAAATGTCATACTTGGGTGTTATTTTTGTTTAATATATTTTTTAAAAAATGTAAAGGATGAAAGTTTATATGGGGCGGAGAGAACTAGGCTTCTCGTCTAAAATTAGGGAAGAAGGGTTGGGGTTGTCTTTTAGGTTTTTGGACTTTAGATGTGAAAATAGATAATGTTACAACAATAGGCCTATAATCTTTTCTTTTCTTTTTTTCTTCCAAATTGGCCTATAGCCTATAGGGTTGAGTTTGAATTGAATTGTAACTCAAGTTTTAAAAAAAGAATGGATAGTCCATTTTGGTACAAAAGTAAACCAATTTGGACAACAACGTAGAAAAAAACAAACCATCTCCTCCATCAATCTCGTGAATGAAACAACGGCATAAACCTTTAAAACCGTCTCTTATCAAACTTTTATGTGTTGTAATTATATAACTAGATAAAATACTAACTTGTATAAATCTATCATTTTTGTTAATTTTATATTAGGTTTACTTTAAATTCTATAAATCCATGAATTATTTTAACTTTGTTTGAATTTGTTTTCTCACTTTCTCATTTTGCATTTACTATCAATTTTATTTTTATATTTTTACAATTAGGCACACGTGTATGGCACGTGACCCTATACTAGTATGTGTATGTATGTGTGTGTGTATATATATATATATATATATATATATGTGTGTGTGTGTGTGTACACATTAATAGTGGATACAATCTATCCTTCAAAGTGGGTTTTCCTTTCTAATAATGATGAGGCAAAGCATTTATCACAGGAAAAGAAGGAATAAGGTACCGAAAGTTTGGTGAAAGCTACGGCCTATGATGTTCATTTTCGCTTCAAATCTCACGGAACAAACCACATGCAAATTTCCATCCATCTACTCCCTCTATTTTCCTCTTTAATCATCGAGGACCAAAAGAAAAAAAAAATCATATCTCCTGCAATTTATGATTAAATATAAATCTTACGCAAGAAAAAAATATAAGTATACTCACAAAATATTATTTCTCTTCTAGTCGACCATAAAATTAAATTTATTGCTTCTAATTGAATATCTTGTAGAGGTTGGTTTAAGTGGTAAAGTCTTGATCTTGGTGGTATGCTCTCTTTAAGATTTAAGGTTCGGATTCTCTCGATTATAAACAATCTCTATGAGTCATTAGACTGAAAGATTACTTCCAAATTAATCAGGACGCTGTTCTCGAGCATTAGTATCAATAAAAGAAAATTTAATATTGTCAATTTGTTTCAATGTGTCACACAAACGTGGAATCCATTCGCACATGGTTTTTCTATTTGTTTGCAAGTTCGAAACTGCCTTTTCGGCTATTAAACAACCCTGTCTAGTGGTCCTCGAATTGCCTTATTGATTACTTTGTTAATGTTTGGGTTTACAAGGTAGCACCAATGTTGCAATATCTTCGAAGTTGATTTTTTTTTTTTTTTTTAATCCACACAACAAGCCTTTATATTAGTGAAAATTCATATTCTCGTCCTAATAATATATTATTCGAATCTGTACAAAAATCTTGTATTAATTGTTATAGAAATCGCATGACCTGTTTCTCTCTTTTCAAAACTGAACCAAATCCAATTCAGCTAGACGCAAAGCATCTCTATTTCTTCATCACTTGTTTTCAGTCATTTTTTTTCACATTTCATAAATAGATTATCAAGAGTGCAATTAAGGCCCTTAACTTAGGACATATGTGTTTCATACCACCACGGATGAACTCAAGAGCCTGCACCGAAAGAAGTGTAGGACTCGGTATGTCGGGAATACCTCTAATGGCTAAGTCATTATTTATGATGGAGAAGTACGAAATCACTAGGGTCGTAAAAGTTACCTCGAATTAGCAGTCAAAGCCAATTATATAGGTGCTTACTAAGGACGGTAAATGAACCAGTCTGATCGATAGCATGTTCGGTATTCACTTTGTTAAACTTAAATCGAACTTGACTCATGAAAAAAAAAAAAAAAAAACTCATTTATGAAAGCAAATACCCGCTCGAATTGTAAATGAAACATACTCGACAAAACTTGACTCGGCTAAGGCTCGTTAAGGCCTGCTGGTTTATGCTCTGCTCGAGTCGGCTCGTTAGCTCGACTCGATTAAAACTTATTTATATATTGATAAATATATATATATATATATACACACACATATATATATATACATATACATATATATGTATTAACTAATAATAAAAGCATACCACTTTTATAATTAAATATATAATATGTAATCTAATTACTTATGTCTATATAGTGAATATACTTCATAAGTATATTTTATAATTTGTATAATAATTAGTTGATAAAATTTAATAATTTCATATATTAGTATGTGGGAACCATAAATGAAATATATATATATATATGCTATCATATTAAGTGTATGTATTAATAATATATGTAAGCATATAATATATTATTATTTTGGATAAATATCAACTAGTTAGATAATTATTTAAAAATTTTAAAAAATTTTATAATTCAATAGATGTTCTACTTATTAGTTGTATAAATTCAATATTAGATTTTTTTATTTTTTATTGTTTTAATTTATTAATTATTAAATCTTATTAAAAAAATAAAATATAAATAAATAAATAATTCAAGCTCGAGCTCGGCTTGACTCAACTCGACTCGAACTCGTTTGTGGAACAAGCCCGAGCTCGAGTTCAAATTGAAAGTTTAACTTATCGAGTCGAACTCAAACAAAAAATAAAAAAAAAAATCTCAAACTCGAGCATGAGTATTTTGAATCGAGTCGAGCTAAGCAAGCCAAAGGCCGGCTCGGTTCAGCTTAGCTCAATTACAACCCTACACTTACTTTACTAATAAGAATCATATAACTGTATGATCTTTCCCATTGATTTTGGATGTTCTGAATATCATGTCTTAGATAGGCAGTAACCATAGAAGGAAACATCACCATCGGCGAGTATCTCGGATGTCTATCCTTTCTAGGAAGGTCTGGAATTTTCTCGACGGTTGCATCATTAATCCACGGTTAATAAGGTTCGAATTTATCAATGATATCTTCGTGGGTTTATACGATGCGGCCCATTATTCCTCATTTGCTAGGCTTGAGGTATTGTATTGCGTTCATGGGCCTTTGTAAGATGGATCGGGCCTCGTCCGAATGGGGAGATCTCTGTCCCTCCAAGTGCTTTCATAATTATTTTGACATTTACATGACAATTGACAAGCACTATTCTAATAATGCCTCTATTTTCTATTTTTTACATTTAAAAAATTTAGAAAAAAATACATATAAAAGCCCTCAAAGCATTGTACAATTTAGGATCATAGTCTAAATTATCAATTTTGACAATCGCCCTCCCAAATTACCAAAAAAGTCGCAATGAATCCCCTTTTTCCAAATTATCCCTAACAATTTTTGAAAAGACAATATGATTCTATAATTAAAAAATATTACGACGGGAAAAAAAAAAAAAAAACAAAACGTTACTCAAAAGAGCAAAAATATCATTTTTTTTATAATTATTTATTTTATTATTTAAATCTTAAATGAAGGGTATGTATTTATGTCAAGTTTTTATATAGAGGTATATTGAATTTTTTTGATACTTTTGGGGAGTGATAGTTGATATTGATATACTTAGGAGATGAGTGCAACATGTACTATAGTTTGAAGGGATTACACAATTGTTTTAAAAAACTTAAGTTGGATATGAAAAGTAAGATCTTCATTTATTTTGTTGTCATGGGAATTTAGTATCGATGCTCATTGTAGATTCAACTTCAACTTGTCCACTTTAATCTATAAATATTTGAATGTTTTCACTAGAAATTTTATGTAAATGGAATTGTGCTTACCCTCGTGATTAGGGGTGTACATCCAAACCAATTTTTTTTCCATTATGGTCCAGAACTTGAAAATCCGAGAGTTATCCACACAGATCCGATTATGGATGTTATTTAACAGGTTATCCATAATCGAGTGTTTTTTGTTTCAAAATGATGTTGTTTTGCATACGAATTCGTTTTTGTACATGCAAAATGACGTCGTTTTGTATGCACAAAAATTAATGTTAAAAAAATAGAGTTAAAAAAGTGGAGTTAAAACCAGATACTGGCACGTATCCGCCCGATTTTAAAATCCGAGTACAAGTCTAGATATTTTCAAATATCTAGGTCCGTATCCGGATGCACAGCCCTACTCGTCATATAATAATTGAAAATTTTAATAATAATTATAAAATTTTGGGCCATATTTTGGGTTTGAGTTGGTTCTTATGTTTAGGTAATAAGATAAGATATATTGTGAATAATAATAAAATAGTTTGTGATTAATAGTGAAATGGTTTGAGTAAGATATTTTATTGAGTTTTGAGATATGAGAGAGGAAAAATTGAATAAAAATATTATTAAGTTGATTGAAATTTGAAAAAATTGTATTAATTTTTGTATTTTGTTTGAAAGTTTGGAAAAATAGTAATGATTATATGAAAAGGCAAAAAATTTAAAACTGGAAAGCGTTTTGTGTTTGAGTGATATTGGGAAGGAAATTATAACAAGTTTTAAGATAAAATGAGATGAAATGTTTTCAACTTATCTCACTTCCCAAACATGACTAAATGGATTAAATTCCTAACTAATATCACTCAAACACTATGACATCGAGTGATGGGTTGAGAATACTATGAGATTGTAAAAAATTACTCACATAATTTCTTATTTTCTTCATTTTCTTGCACTATATCATGGTAGGGGTGCTACCCACCCCCTATGGGGCGGGGCCACCCCTATCCCACCCCCCGCCCCTGCATGGGTGGCGGTTGAAATTTTTCCTCCAGGCTTTGCCCCCGTCCATGTGGTGGCGGGGTACCCCGTCCTATGATGGGGGTGTGGGGGTGGACCTCCAACTGTCCACCCCCTGAGCACAATCAAGCAATTCACAAAACTACGTGCACAATCAAATCCTCTACAATTCACAATCTTATCCTCCTTTAATCCCATCCTCCAATCTCCAACCACAAATAATAAAAAAAAAATTAAAAAATATGGGGCGATTCACGAAGAGATTCGGGAGTGAGCCATTAAGCCCTACTTACATTCGCCTGGCGCTGAGGCTGAGACGACGATAGCAATCTGCAACGGCGACGACGACGACGACTCGAGATGACGATGGTGATTGGTGAGGCAAACGACGAATTGGAGAGAACCGAGAATCAGAGAGAGAGAGAGAGAGAGAGAGAGAGAAGAGGAATTGCTAGGAAGAAGAGAAACAGGGCTGGGGGGTCTTTAACTGGGTATTAACCCATAATCAAAATGTCGTCGTTTTGATTATGGGAAAGGGTATTAAAAATACCCTAGGTATTTTTTTATATAATATATATAATTAATATATATATATATATATATATTACAAACGGGCGGAGCGGGATGGGGTACATACGGGGCAGGGTTCCCTCGCACCCCGCAGCGGCAAACGGGGTAATCCGCCCCGCCTCATGGGGGCGGGGCGGTTGAGGGACGGGGCCCCGCCTCGCTACCCACCCTATATCATGGGTTTAGAATGCTTGTAGAGATCTAACTTGTTTTTTAAAATAAGAGTTCTTCTATACAACCACCTCTTGTTCTGCAACCTCCGCACACCAGCTGACGTACCATTTGTGTTTTTTTTTCTTAATAGAAACATGCATTTTGAATTTGGCCATTTGGGATACAAAATCTCCCCCCGCGTTCTCCCCCCCTCCCATTTGCATTCTCTCTCCCCCTCACCCCCCTCCTAGCTCGTTGTTATTCTCCACGGCTTCGCCCCTCCGTCCGATTGGCTGTGCTTCCGACATATCACTGGCCACCTTCTATTTCCGCAGGCTGAAATGTACTATTTTATCTTTCACTTTTTCTCTATTTTTCCGATTTCTAGGGTTCCTGTTGATTGAAAATCGAGAATCTCTGCCACTTTTTAAATCTATTGTGTTGTTGGTGGTAGTGCTCCTTTTATTTTTCTTTCACTTTATCTGTTAACTTGTTGGGTTTGTTTAAAGTCGATCAAGTCTAAGATCTGTCATATTTTGAGGGAGTGGGTTTGTTTTAGACATATTTCTCTTCTTTATCTTTTCTATTGCTGTTTTTTTTTTTTTTTTTATTGAAGATCATCATTTGATGCTTTCCCAAGCGAATGGGAATGGAAAACACTTTTTCGTCTCATTTATAGTATACTCTGCAATAGATTTGTTGAAGAACTTGCAGCTTCTTCTATTGACATGTAAAACCCATGTCCTATGAATTTTATCTTTTATTTTGGTTTTGCAAACATCAAAATAGTAACAAGAATTTTGATCTAACGGTGTTTCGAGTAACTAAATTCAAGATGTATCAGAAACTTTAGAATGTGGATGACTTTTGAATTGTAAAATCTGCATGAAAATTCTTTGGACTGTTTGATGGGCAATAGGCAAATTCTGGACAAGTTCAGATGGGAAGGATCCATGCCATGGGAAAAAAAAATAGTGTTTATACTAACTAAGTTCAGTTGTAATGAATCTAGATCGTCATGATGAAAAGTTATCAAAACAGGACTGGACCTACTTTGTAATCAAAGCTAATCATCTTTGAATATTTCTCTTTGGACTGTTTGAGCGTGTAGTTGAAGTGAAGTTTTCAATCCCAAATGAGCTGAATGATATACTAGTTAATTTCCAAATCATTAGTTGAACTAGTTGCTATTTTTTTTTCATTCATTTTTTTTATACACTATGATTGAGATCTAATTTGAATCTTTTGTTGAATGCGACATTAATTGTGTACTCCTGCACGTATGAGTGGGTTTGTTGCTGTTATTAATTGTTGTTTTCAAAGAAATGGTTAGTTAATTTTATGTATTAAATGATTCAACTATTAAAGCAATATGCATTTACATAGCTGTTAGTTAGTTAGATTTATGTTCAGTTAGCATTTTATTTTTAATTTGTTCATACAGTTATAAATACCAATATTTTATTTGATTTTTTCAAGCTATTAGTTAGTGTTATGTTTAGTTATTAGAAGTTTGAATTGTTGGTACAGGTATAAACCACATAAACGTGCATTATGTGTATGTGTTTGTCAAATCAGATATGGGCATGCAGAGGATTGATGCTTTCAACATACATAAAGGAAGATTGGGCGCGCATTATGTGTATATGTGTTTGTGAAATCAGCTGACTTGGTGTTCCTGTGACTTGTGTTTGTTTTTTTAAAGTAATTTCAGCATTGAATTTGTAAAGGGAATAAACGAGAATGGATGTGTAATATTTTCTTCAAGTGTAAAGAGGTTTGGATTGAAAACTTTAAAATAGCAACACATTCAGAATTTAGACTTGTGGGTTTTATAACATGAGGAATTGATCATTTTATTAAAATAAGTAATGGAAGTTAGAAAAGAGGGTCACATTTTTTAATATCCTGGGTAAGCTGTCCTTATTATAGTCATAGATAATATAGCATATAGTTATAGTCTGAACACTCTACACCAAATTTAAGACTAACATGTTACAACTGTAGTCTGAACCAACCAAAACTATTACAATAGATACAATCCAATATAATAGATACCAACCAAAACTCTGATAGAACGAAAGGGATACAAAACAACAGATGATCTTATTTCTATCCATCCCAAATAACCAGACAAGGCATCTACTTATGAACTTCGAATCCATATTTCTCTTCCACCAAGCTTTAGAGCTTGACGAAATCTGTAGAAAGAGACAAAACTGAAGTGCACACAACCAAAACAGAAAAAGTTGAACAAAAGCAACGAACCAGAGAAAATATAAAAATATTTCTGTTCAAGTAAAGATCCTAGCCCTAAATAAACAAAAACCAGATATTCGTGCATTGCTTGCAAAAAAGATACCAATGCACCTCTAGGACTTTAAGGCTTCAAACCTCCATATATATATATGCATGTTACTGGGAAATAGTTCACAAGTCATAAAGAAAAAACCCAAGTACATCTTTGTGCACATACTAATATAGAAGTCAAACATCTAATAAATCAAAATATCAACCAATTCAATACTTAATGTATTTGTTCTCATTGATAATTGGGGATCAAGGCTCAACAACAGAAAAACACATGGTGGCTTCAAAGGGAGTGAGGAAGGGGCTCAAAGCACTGAAGAGGGTGACAAAGATTGAGATTGAAGGTTTTGGGGGTGGAGGGAGGGGGGCTTCATCTGGGAGATTGAAGGTTTCTAGGGTTTCAAGGTTAGAGAATGAAGGGATTGGACGAGGGCGAGGGTGCTTCGCATAGAAGGGATTGTGTAGGGGGCGGGCTAGGCAGAGAAGAGAGAGTGAAGGTGGTGGGCTTTCATCTGAGTGAGGGAGAAATATTTCTTCGTAGAGAGGGTGAGTAATTTTGGTGAGGGGTTTCGTTTGGGTGAGGGAGAAATGCAAACATAGAGGGAGAATGAGGGGTTGGGCTTCGTCTGGGTTAGGGAGAAGGGTTTCCTTGCAGAGAGGGAGAAAGGCTTCGTTTGCGGTTTGGGTGAGAGAGTCAAAACCGTGACGTGGCTTTCAAAACCAGGTTTGCCACGTCAGGTATGTATGGTATGATTTGAAGGCTTCCTTTGCGGTTTGGGTGAGAGAGTCAAAACCGTGACGTGACTTTCAAAACCAAATTTGCCACGTCAAGTGTGTATGGTATGATTTGAAGACCGGAGGTTGAGTAGAATTTTTGTTAAAATAATAATAGAGATATAACTCCTCTACAACTTTCTACAAGTCTGCTTTAAATGGAAGGTATTTTTGTAAGGATGATATATGATAACATCATTCCTTTTATTGGTTAGGATGATATATATATTAACATCGAGCAATGCTTTGCAATGGTTAATGCAAGTTTTCTCAAAATTGTATTAAACCAAACATTCTGATACTAACATTTTTCTCTCCTGATGAGCCTCTCAGTTTCCAAACTTATGGTGAAAAGGGAATTAAGATCATAAGAACAGTACTGGATGAAAATCAAACATCATCATTTAGAAAAAAATGGGAAGTGAGTGATCAAAGGCAAGACAAGAATTGTTGCTGTTTCATTCAACACAACCACAATGTTCTGGATTTCCCAACTACCGGGCAGTTCTTTCTTATTCATAGCTTGAGCTTGTAAACGTAGTTTAACACAAACAGCCTTGCAGAAAACCCACAACCATAGAGCTACCAAGGAGAATGAAAATTTTCAAGGGAGTCTTTGAGCATTGCTCGGGTCAACTGGCTACAACTTGTCTGGCCTTGAATGGTACAGCTGCAGAAGATTCCAAACCATGATCCTCTCAGTTATCTGAAACACAATTTCAAGATAGAGTTCAGAATAGATGGAAATATGCAGGAAACATTCTCCTCAATTGAAACTCACCATGTGGGGATTGAGAACTCGTTCCAGAGAAGTCAGAAGTGGTCATTGGAATGGATATCGAGAGCTTTGTCGTGGAGAATGAAGTCTGGTTGGATCTCTCATCCTCAAGACCAGACCAAGAGTCCCTGGCTTTAGGCCACTCATCAAAGAAAGGTCGAAGAGACTGACCCTCCTGTTTCACAGGCTCTCCGGAGGCAAAACCACTATTGAAAAAAGAGTGCTCGGGATAATCATTCTGCAACATGGAATTGTCACTCGATTTTGATATGGGAAATGAGGCGACTCTGGATGGCAACAGAGGCCATGTATTGTCTAAAGGCGAGTCCATCTGGAGATTCCTATTACTTCCCGATGCATCAGAGAAAAAACTATGCTCACTGCCCACCTCAGGTTTAAGTCCCTGAAGGTACCTTTACGTTCCCATTTATAAACAGACAGATTATTGATCTAATAAATTTTCATAGAAATTATATTTCAAAAAATAATTTCTTGAAAATTAATAGGAAACCTAGAAAGTAAAAAGCAATACATTCTGAGGGAGCAGTAGAAAATCAGAAAAAGAGTGAAAATACTCCTAGATCAAGTACCTACGATTTAAGGTGGCAATGAAATTTAACCTTGTGGGATCCATACCAGGTTCTTTTATTCAACATTGAATCTATAAACGCATCCTTACATTAGGTCCAAGATAAGAAATGAGGACTCATGGTAATTAGATTCCTCTCTGCATTACTGCATCAGTGACTGTGATGAGTTCTCAAGCTAAGAATTGATAGAAAGCATGACAACATAGATCAAAAGGCTCAGATGGCAGAAAGGAGGAGAAGGCACTGCAGCACTGGAACTATCAGAAGGTGTGCAAAGGGTAATATTTGTGGCCCTTTGAAAATACAATCTTATGGAAGAATGGTCTCAAACGAGTTCCACACATGAGGGAAGAGAGAAGTTCCATTTTGTATTGCATAACTTCTCCGTAAACTGAGAACATATTGCCATAATACGGTATACAGGTTCTTAAAAAAATATTATACATTTCCACTAAATATAAACCAAATAATATTTTTTTATCAACCAAATGAGAAGGAAAAATGATTTAACCAAAAAAAGCTTTTACAAGGTCAAAAGGAATATGGATTAGGTCTGAAAGTAATTTTTGTAGGTACAGAGGCCAAAGTTCTGAAAACAGTATGGCAAAGTTTATGACCAAAAGGATGAAAGAGTCACTTCCCCTTTTCAACTGGAAGCCATTTATCCTTTTAACATAAAATCTCTGCAAAACCCCTGAGCCCACCCTTCCCATATTTCTTTTTGGATGGAGACTGCAGAGAGTCAATAAGATGCCACTAATTGGCAGGCACAGGACAATTTCAGAATGCTTGTCAGATTTCTGCAATTAAGCTAACAGAGAAAAACAGTAAGCAAGAAAGCAGACCAAAAGGATTACTGCTGAAAAACAAACACAAAAAAAAAAAAAAAAAATCGATTTCAAGAGAGCATCCTTATGGACATGGACATCAGGGCCCAGAAGCCTGAGCCTCGCAGAAGTTAATGCAACATATCCATACCAGATGGCAGAAAGATTTCGATCTTACTCCTGCCACACAACTTCATGAATGGGGGCCAACAAACACAAGACCCAACAGCAATTTTAATAGTAAAAGCTCTCCCAAAGTGATATTTTTGTGTATCAAAGAAGGAAGATAGGCAACAGCAGGTAGAATTAAAAAACAACATAAGCTTGGACTATGAAGATATAGGCTGACTGATATATGGCAGGCACTAAATTGAAAGGGAGACTACTTTTACAAATCGGAAAAATGTTCACTTTTCTTCAATTTACAAAGCAAACATGTTTAACACCCAAAATACTTTTTTTTTTTTTTTATCTCCCAGAAAAAATTCATTTAATCATCAGTGGACCCCCACCACTTTCACAAGAACCTAAAAAAAAACTAGAACCACTTTTAACAAAAAGTAAATAAATTGAACACTTTAAGTGGACACCCACCACTTTCAAAAACACAAAAAACACACCACTCTCTCAAAAGCAAAGCACACCTCAAAAAACTTTTTTTTTTACATGTAATCATGCTCAAAAGTTCTAAACTCTCTATAACCATCCTTAAACCACCAAAATTCAGGAAAGGACTCAAAACATTCCTTCAACATATATGAGGCAATATTCCGACATAACAATTCTGCAAAACCAGCAGGCCTATCATTTCCGTCATTTTCTTTATGAAGCAACTGAAGATAGCAGAAATCTTTCCAGACATAGGAATGCTGAGAACCATTTCAAATGGTTGTCTGACCTCTAGAATAAATTTTACAGAAAAAAACAGAAAACAAAGACCCAGACCAAAAAAACACTGTCAAGCACCATCTCCCTCTGTAAAAACATAAAAACCAGCTAGAGATATATCCTTATAAACATCTGGGCCCAGAACCCTGGATCTGACAGCAAATTCAGAAGTGTCTGTAACATCTTCATTACCCCAGATGGCAGGAGTCCCCAGTTTTATTCCCACCACTCAGTTTCAACAATATGGACCCAAATAACACTAAGATCATGTGATTGATCTAACAGCTAAGCAATTCCACAATTCTTAGCCCAAAGTAATTGGTCCAAAGACCAACAAAGAGTCTACCAATACAGATATTTCAACATAAGGCAGAAACAACTACAATTAGTTGCACTAGAACTTAAATTAAGAGAAACAGACAAAAATATTTTTTCAACAGGTAGAGAAGGAAAAAAAAAATATTAGAACGACGAAACAGTTTGTCCTTTTTTTGGTGCTTTCAAACCACTAAAATCTCAATTTCATATGCATAAAGCCTTAGAACTTCCTTTCTCATGTAATTAATGAATTGAAAACTCTTAATTTATTTTCTTTTCTTACATTTCTAAGCAACCAAAGAAAAAGTAGAATTGCAGAGAATATGATACCTGAAATCTTTGTTTGGGATTCCATATGGGATGGAGTCCAGATGATACTGGGACTGGTTGGTTCCAGAACTGGCACCTTGGGGATTACCAAAGGCACTCAATGGTACGCTCTGGAAGCTCCCGTTTCCACTGTTGCTTCCAGTAACAGTCGGTGATGTCACAGTAGACGATGATGACTGTGTCAATGTTTGTGATTCCACAGGCTTTCTTGAACGGTTGCGGCCACGGTGCATGTGGCGCTCACAGTACTTAGAGTCCAGGTAGGCATCTTTGGAGCACCTCCACTTCTTGCCATCAGTCCTCCTGCATCGTCCCGGCTCCGGATCCACTTTCTTCCCATGGAAGGAGCAATAACCCACTGAAAAAATATACTCGAGCGTTATATATGCTATCTATCAATAGCATTATCCAGATTCTGAAAATTCATTAAAAAAAAAATGTATAAAATATCGGCTTACAATAACACATTATGCTAAAGTGACATAACACATCATTACCATACCAGGATGGCATTAGCCAAAAAAATCTTCTGATATAAACAACTTTAAAAGCAAAAGAACATTTTTTTTTTTTTTTGATAAGTAAACGGTAGTATAAATAAGAATAGGCCAAGCCCAGATATACAAGGTGGAATACAAAAAAAAAAAAAAAAAAAGCAAAAGAACATGATAGAGAAAGTAGGACAAATTAATGAACTCGGGAATAATATATTTTGGTAGCGACAATCACATAACCAAAAGCACCAGAAAAAATTAAAATTAACAGTGAAATATTGAAATCAAACTAAGAAACCTCTGGAAACAATTTACAATGACCTCAGCTAGATATCTTTTCTTCTGATGATTTAACTACAAAACCATATGAAACGAAACAACATTTTTTTTTCAAAAAAAAAAAATAAATGAAATAGAAGGAAAGCTTCCACCCATGAGTTGATTGATCAAGACATAGTCGAAGAGCGCTAACTTAAATTTAAAGTCAATGAATTTCATGGTTTCACAGGTTTTTCCTCATCTGCCACATGGGAATGAAAACTAACGAAAATATCCATTTTCGGGTATTTATACTTCAAAAAGGGAAGTAAAATAGATTGTAAAACCTTTAAGAAACACAACAATACCCTGCACATCAATGATCACTTCAACCTCTGAACTCTCAGAAACAACTTCTTCTTTTTTATTCGAGAAAAAAAAAATCCGTCTGAAACTATTCTCTATGCTTCTCACAACACAGGCAAAGAAAAGGAATGAAAACATCGCAAAGCACCTGTTTTTAAGGTTAAAAGGGAAAAAAGATTCCTCAATTTAAAGCACACACCTGGTAACCAAATCAAACCAATAAATCGGGAAAGAGAGAGGAGAGAGAGAGTTTTACTGGTGGGGTGGTGGAAGAACCTATGAGAAACGGACTCAAAGCTTTTCTGAATAGGGAACACAAGATCAGGTGGCACAGGCAAACCAGCCATCATATACTTGAAGATCAAAGCCTGGTGCTCCAGCTCCTGCCATTGTGACACTGTAAAAGGTGACCTCATCCCTGCCACCATTCCTGTCCCCACCACAGTCCCAGCCCCACCATTCCCACCGCCACCTCCACCGCCACCACCACCACCACCACTGTTCATCTCCACCACAACTAACTAGCACTAACCCCTATAAAAACACCTTCCCCTCCAGACCCACAAAGCTCAAAAATGGTCCCTTGAGGCAGTGAAAAGCATGGTACAGGGATCAGCCCCTGTGTCAACCATTTGGATTTGCTCTCTCAGTGTGTCGCACTCTGCTGCTAAGTTTGTGTGTCTGAAATCGTGTGCTGGGAAAGGGGGGCAGTGACTATGTGGAAGAACCCCAAGGGATAAAGGTTCGGTCTCATTTTATTGGTTGAGGCATTTACTCTCTTTCTACTTTGCATTTAAGTAATGTTTGATATAATTTTAAAATATATAAATCTCACATAATTATTTAAAAAATAAATAAAATTTATAATTAAAGTAATAATTTTTTTTATATAAATTTTGTAATTATTTATTTTTTTTAAACACATTATACGATATTTAATTATTTATTTTTTTTAAACACATTATACGATATTTACCTATTCTACGACTGTAAATATCATTTTTTATTTAATTATAATTAATTAAAGTAATCTAATATCATTTATTTACATTCTTTCTTCCATGATCGGATAAACATTCTATAATATTATAAATTTTTTTAATATTATATTTATAATTTTATTTTCCTTTGGATCCATTTATGTTATATTTTTAATATGAAAAATTATATTTACAAGTCGGCTTTGAAGAAATATCCTCCTTAACATATCATAGTTTGATTTGTAAAAAAATTTAAAATTTTTTTACAAATCAAATTATGACATGTTAATAACATGGAAATTGTATCTTCTACCGTCCACACCATATAACTAACATTGATTTTTTAATATATGAGTTTAATTTGTACTTTTTATAGAAAAAAAAATTGTGGGATTCAAAGAGTTTGTGGGTTATTATGATTTTTTCGAGTAAAATTTAAGAACAAATTATGAAATTTTATGGTAGCGAAAAAATTTCACACTATTTTTATGTCTAGTTAAAAATGAAAATGAAGGGCATTTAATTATTGTTGATGAGAATAAAATATAGCATTTCTATTAAATGAACTGAAAGCAGATTTCGTTCGAAACAAAAATCTGCATACATTTAATATTTTCCAAAGCAGGGAATTATTTGAAGTGAAGGTCTCTCTTTTTTTTTTTTTTTTTTTTTCCTTCCCTTTATTTCTTCCTGCAAAAGTCACATTCCTCAATTTCATTTAAGTGCTACAAATTGGAGATAGATAGACATGAGTAATGTCAGATGGATAGTCTTAGAGTGCACACATTTCGTTGAAATAAAATAGATTTTAAATTTATTTCTTTTTTCTTTAAATAGATATACGAGATTTGTATAATCTAAAATTATACAAATTATTTCTCGATAAAAATATTATATAACATTTCTTGTTAGAAAAATATTCTAACCACAAAATGATTACATAAAAACAATCTTATAAACTGAAGTGACTTGATATGAGTTGTCAGATTATAAAATTACTTTTATTATAAAGTAGATCTAACTATCAAATGAAGTCACGTCAATTTGTGAGATTATTTTTATATAATTTATTTATAAATATAGCAATCATCTTCTTATTATCTATGTAAACTAACCAACATTAAAAACTTAATAAATAGTGTAAAAAATACTTCACTATCTCGACAATAACTATACTTTTCTTCATGAATTATTTTACCTTATTGTTAATATGCACAACTTAAACAAGAATGTGAAATTTCTGAATTCCATTAAAAAAAACCAAGATTAACTGTAGTTCTTCGTGTAGTGTTTAAATGCTTAACTCCATGTAAAGTGTGTTTTTTGTCTTTTATACGCATATATCTACATCCTAATTAATGAATAAGACAACCCAAAATAAAAGCTTCAAAAGAAAAGGTCTCGCACTTGTACTTGGTCAAAGTTTATGATTGTAAGTGGCGGTGAGTAGATACATTATAAAGGAAAATAAAGGAAAGAGAATTTATTTACAGTCTTAAGTATAAAATTATGTGTGTAATTTTATTAATGAATAAAAATAAAAAGAAAAAAATATTAATTTAAAAAAAATATTAATTTAATTTTAAAATTTTTTAAATATAACTATATAGACTTGTATGATTAGTTTCCATTTAAAGACTATATATAGACTAATTCTAAAGGAAACTCTAATTAAACCCAAAAAAAAAAAAAAAACAGTTATAAGTAATTAGATCACTCTTTTTAGGGCTAATTAAGATCTCTAATTCCCATTTTTAATGAAGCAATGTCTCCACTCCCCTTAGTTCACTTATTCTAAAATGTTTTGTAAACTTGAGTGAGCATGACACGTGATTTATTTATGGTATGTATGTCTGTATGTACGTCCATCCGCCCGTCCATCTGTCGGTATGTCCGTCCGTCCATACATATGTAGGTGTATGAATACACGTGTGTATTCCAATAAATGATTTTGTAGTTAAAGGAGAGACATAGATGAGCTTAGTGATCATATTTTTCATTGTCCCTAATTAGGAAGAAACCATAAGTTTTAGTAATATATGATTTTCAAATTTTTTACACATACTCAATCATTATTCACATATTCAATCATTATCCAACATAATGTGAAGTGTGATTCTAGTTGAAGAAATGAGTGTGCAAGAAATGAGAAGTAGATGTATGGAGATCAAAATGTGTGAGCAACAGAATTAACTACTAGATCGAAATGGGGTGTTTAAGAAATTAATGGAACGATGCGTTTTGAATTCATGTTAAAGAATACTGCTTTAGTTAAACGGTGTGTTCTAGTTAATAGGGTGACGTCGTTTCCTTTCTTTGTTGTAACAGAAGTTAGTTAGTCAAGTTTGAATCTGTTAGTTAGCCAGATCATGAACTTGTTCTATAAAAAGAAGGTTTGCGTATGCAGAAAGGCATCTGACACATAAACATGAGTTGATTACATTTTCATGCCTCATATTATCATCTTATTATGGGTTATTCTTCTAAATTTTAACTTGGGTATAATCATCCTCTAAATTTAAGGGTTTCTTATAACATAAAAGAAATGTTTTAGTCATAAATTTTTTTTACAAAAGTAAACATACAAATTGACACGACTTGATATGGTATATTAGATCGTAAAGTTACTTTTATTGTAAAGTAGATCTATAGCCTATAATATCACATAAAATTTCCAGCCAAAGTTGATACATCCATTTAATGAAGATGGGAAATGACAAAGATACTTGAATTTAGGAGCACGTAATATCGAGTTCAAATTTTAACAACTCATTAAAGATGGGATTGTGTCCAATCTCTTAATAGATTCATTTAAAAAAGATAAGTATTATATCTCTAAAGAGATCTTATAAAAAATATTTATAAACCCATATGAGTTAAATGTCATATATCATATTAATAAATGATATTTACAGTTTTAAAATATATAAGTTTTGTATATTTTCTTTAAAAAAAATGAATAAATATAAAATTTATATGAAAAAAATAATAATGATAGACCTCAGTTTCAGAGACAAAGCCAGAATTTATGTAGAGGGTGGTAAGATATATACAAGTTTGTATATAACAAAAATTAAAATTACTTAAAAAGTGTGCATAAGTATGTAGGAAGTTTCAAGTTTGAATGTAAAATAAAATAAAAATAAAAAATAAAAATAAAAATACTCATTGATCTCAATATTCTTTCAACAGATAATCGTTAGAAATGAAGCTGACCCCACTGTCGTTTGGACTGACAGTGGGGGAATTAGCCATAGAAGTCAAGATTTCGCCTTGATATGCAATAAATATAATTCGATATTCAAGTTCTACCATTGTCAAATTTCTTTTATTTAATTCTTATTTAAATATGAGTCAAACTTCAATTTATCAAGCAAGTAATTATATTTTATTATATTAATAATTTATTTATTTATTTATTGTATCCAAGTTCGAGATTATTTACGAACTACTCAATTTTTATAAAATTAATTCTTTTTAGTATATCTTATAATATTATCTACAAATTTCACCAATTAACAATCTTTGATCTTTTGTAAATATTTTAACTAGTCTATACATGCAATCAAATAATTATATTACACTCATCCCATATATCTAACTATCATGCTAAGGAGAACATTATTTGACAATTAAATTTGATAATCATACATAAAAAAAATAAAAATAAAAAAAAAAGAAAAATTCAGTTTTTTATTTTTAGCTTTGAACTTTCATTTGGCTTTTGACTTAAAATTGGGTGCTTGGTTTAATTTTCCTTTTTATTATTGGGGGTTTCTAGAATGAGTTCTCGTAATCATCATCTTTATATCACACACTTGCTTAGATAATTAAGTAAGGAAAATGAGTAGAATTTTTTTTCTAAAAATAGTATATATGAACAAAGAGAGCAATAGTTTGAGCATATAATTTTGTCTGAAATTAAGCCTAGTTTAGATATTCATGTATTCTCAGAATACTTCATTATTATTTATTATTTTATTATTAATTTTTATATATTTTTTATTATTATTTACTATTATTTATTATTTTTTTATTTATTATTCGTAGAATATTTGAAAATATTTCAATGAACTTAAAATTCATTATTTTTTTTTTGAAATAACTTTCATAATTACTGAGGCATGTCAACACAGACATGAAGCCAAAAAAAAGAACAAACAAACTGCTGAAAAACCATCATCCTGGCTCCACCTAGGATGCCCATCATTCAATCCGATGCAACATCAAGTAGCCTTCGCAGAACCTCTCAAACCCTAATTATTTGTCCCCTCACCCACCCACTGCTACCTCTTTACCTGACAGCAACCACTCATGATGGGCTGGATTGAGACCATACCCAAAGGCCCAATACCGCCAATAGCCGGTACACCAAAATGAAACCAACCGGTTGCCTGCCGGAATGCAGGTGACATCTGAGATGGGGGGCTCACAGATTGGCAGGCAGAGTGGGGAAGAAAATAAAGAAAAAGGCCAAAGGTAAAAAGTGGGGTCCAAAACTATCACCACTTTCGGGTGTCTCTATCATTGTATTTGTGGGACTGTATATTAGGGCTATGGCCATTCATTCATAATCCCTTAGGACCACAAATCTTGAATTAAGCACCACCTCTATTCCTACGTTTATTCATAACTTCTTGCAATTTTTTGAGTTTTTTTTTTTTTTTAAAAAAAGAGCTTTAGCAGACACATGTCCCACATCTAAAGGGTATAGTTTTGATAAGAACTATGCATAAGCCTTATCGAACCCAAGACCTTCATTTTAAAAGTTGAGGGTTTATGTCAATCAGGCCACATATCTTTAACAATAAGTTAATTATTAATATACTATTTTCCTGTAAAAGGTACAAAGAAGATGGTTTGCTCTAAAAAAGAATGTGAGTTATTTTGGCCAAATATCAGTGCCATGGGAAGAACTGAACCCTAAAAGTAGTCCTAAATGGTGTGATGCATCTTTTGGCATCTTAGTGGAGTAGATGTACTTAAAAATTTGGGAAGTTTTGGTATGATCTGTAAATGTCATGGGAGACAAACTATGTGGTGCAAGTTATGCCACAAATGATGGTGTTTGTAATTGTAGGTACAAGATTGGATTTGTCTTTTAGATCAGTACAGCATCAAACACTACACACACACATATATGTCATATACAAGCTGGCAACTGAGAACCCCTATAAAGCCCTCAAATCCTAAACAATAAAAATCGTAACCCAGACAGTAATGAAAAGCCAAATCTGTCAGTTATTCTTCCGATCTCATATGGGTTTATCTTTTGAGTACAACCTCCTGAGAGCACAAAAGAGTTTCCAATCTTTAAGATTTTACCTCCTGAAACCGGCCCGCACGCATAAACGCACAGATTCTCCACCATTTCACCATGAAGAACTTCTTCTATTCTATCTTCAAAATCTGCAAAATGACATGTTCTTTCCAACTCGGCCAAGTTGTGTGGGGGGAAGAGTAAGACAGTCTTAAGGAAAGAGTGAACTGACCTTTCACCAACCATGAGTAGTGGCCCATTAGCCACCACCCAAAACTAGTACAGCTGGCTAAAGTGAAAAATGAAACCCACTTTTGAAAATTTGAGAGAAAAATAAATAAATACAAATAATAAAATGCATGCTACGAGTTAGAACATGTATATACAGACTCAAGGACTGATCATCAAATTAGCAGAAGATGGTTTTTCCCCTTTTTATTTTGGTAGAATGGACAAATTAGCAGAAGATGGTTTTTCCCCTTTTTATTTTGGTAGAATGGACAAAACACTATTTCCATAAAGCAGTGTTTGAGCAATAAATGATCAAGCTAGCTCTGCTTTATTTAAGATCATGGAATACAAGGCAGAATAGTGACATTAACAGTCCATGTCCATGTGCAAGAGTAAGTGGACCCAGTATCACATGTTCTTGGCGGTGTGGCGATGAGGAAGAGAAATGCATCTGTGAAATGGGGACAAAGCTGTCCAGCTGGGGGGAGAACTGCATGCATGGAGACATGGGAAATTGCCCATCTAACTACTCGGGTTTATTTGATCACTGCTTAGAAAATGATGGTTTCTTTTCTGGTTTTCAGAAGATTAATTTTAGAAGTGATATAACTATAAAGAGATTTTAGAAAAATAAACTCAAAAATTAACATAGTTTCATGTGTTACGTTAGATCTATTTTAAAATAAAAGTAACTTTACAATTTGAAACTCGAAACTCAATATGATGGGAAAAGAAAATATTCTTATAATGAATAGGATCGTACAATTAATAAAAAAACACAGACATAGGTTTATGAGTTCTTCCATTTCGAAGCGCTATTTGGGTCCATACAATATTTTCGGATATCTTCAATGAAGCATTTTAAAAGGATATGCATTAAAACTCTATCTTATGGACCAACCGCACACAAAAACTAAATAAACAAAAGATCTTATGGACCACTCTATAGGACAATTTGTACGTCATCATATCCGATATCTAGTGATGTTGGGTTGTATATATACATATGTATGTTTTATGAATTTTCATATAAAGTTAAGAGTTTGATTTGATTATTATCCTTACTTAGAAATTTGAATCCTAATCCAGAGATTTGATTTACATAGCCAAACCACTCATTTCATGTTTATTGTTTTAATATCTCAATAGCAACCAAGAAATTAAAGGATCTATCAATAGCCCTACTACAGTAGAGGAGACAGATCTTTCAAGGCTTTCTCAATAATGCAAGTTGTCCTGTTTTAGATGTTGGAAGACTACCCACTTTCAATTGAAGGTCATATAAAAAGATGACCTTTATTGGTAGGTCTTTGGGCCAACATACAGCAATGGCATTGAAGTTAGTCACATCTCTCTGATATCATTTCATAAAATCCTCTCTTCAATCTAATTTTCCACATTCTCACGTGAAGAAAGCAAGAAAATGGGGGATGAGAGGATGACATAATTGAGGAAGAATGAATGAGTATGGTCATGAGGTTGGCTTAGCTGTTTCTCACTTCTCACTCCTACCCTTTTCACACTCATTAACCTATTTAGCTGTATTACCCAAAAAAAAAAAAAAAAAAAAAAAAAAAAACTGAACCCAATCATGTCTGCCTAAACCACAACAATCCATCCTCTTAAACCAACCATCATTGCTAGCTTGCAACCATTCCTAAGACCAGATTTAAAAGTTTTGTATAGAATCAGGAAATAGATAGTACAATTTGAAGCATAAGAACCAATCTAGTTGGGTCATGTTTCTCAGTTAATGAGTGGTTTAGAAAAGATGTTCAATGGAACTCTGAAATGAGAAGGGTTGGAATTAAGTGATGAAGTTTTAATAGATATTGCTTATGATAAGGTGAACTTCTGTGAGAGCATTGCACATTACTAGCAAATCTTAGCAAGGCCTATGAGATAGAACAATTCGACCCATTACGATGGTAAAATATTAGTCAAATGATTAATTTTTTTTAATCAATTTAAATTTTTAGAACGGTTGGTTATAAAATGAACTAAGGTCCAATCCGTTAGAAGCCCATTGTCAGAGATAGAAAAAAGGAATAGATAAAGTAAAAAAATGGTAGATTAACATACAAAATTGTGAAAGTGGCATAAAGCAAGTAGAACTTAGTTGCTCGAAAGAAGGAATAAGACTTCTATAATAGGAGGTGACTTCTACAAACATGGGAGTATAATCTCTACACTCGTGAGTCTTTCTCTCTCCAAATTTCTATAAGGACAATATCTTCTTTAACCTCTCATCAAATATTCTATTTTCTTTATTGTATTTAGAGCAAAGTTAGGCCTTGAGAGATTGTAAAATCACCAAACATAATGAATCTCGCCCTCAAACAATCTGTAGCCATAGGCCTTTATAAATTAACAAGAACAATTGGTCATTTAATATGATAACAGAGTGACTAAACCAAATTTAGAACATAGTTTTTTTAGTCAGAGCTTTTTTCCAATAGTTTGTAATTTAACACTCAAAACATAATATTTATTCCTAGTATATAAATTTCACAACATGGTATCTGTTTAACTTACTGTTGCATGAGAGCCATATTGAATAGTTTATCCAGAGTAAAGCTCAAATGTTCCAATTGCTTTCAAAAGACACCTCTCAACAAGATCCAGCCTTCATTTGTGAAAGCAAAGCCCACCAACGCATGGGCTTCTTAAACATCACCTTGGGTCACATCACTTCACAACCCCGAAAGAAAAAAGAAAGGAAGACACAAGGCAATTGTGTCTGTTTATTTTTCAGCAATTTATCCTACAAGAGAGGGAGCAATTGACGTGGATACAGTAGTTTCAGCAATTTCCGGGTGTTTGACGAGGATCACTCTGAAGTTGCAGATGATCATCCAAATCTCCTTATAATAACTTTTAAGACTTAAAAAGAGAGGGAGATATTCACAATTATCCATATGAGTTTCTAAGACGACATTAAAAATGTTCAATAAATATTATGATATTCTTTTATGTGTTTATCACTCGCTCTAACTTAAGAATTTTAAGGCTCCGCTCGGATATAAGAAGTATTTTATCTTATTGCATCTCATCTCATTATTACAATTTTTTTAAATTTTTACATAAAATATAATAAATAATTTAATTTTTTTCAAATTTTAAAATAATAATAATAATCTTAAAAAATAATATTTTATTTAACTTTCATCTCATCTCAATTCACTATCTAGACGGCACCTAAGAATTCCAAATCCAATTGGAACTTGAGAGCCAATCTACGAATTCCAAATCCAATTGGAACTTGAGAGCCAATCTACTGTCCTCTTGGATGGGACATATGTGTCTATCTTCCACTTTAGATCAAACACGTTTAAAGATTTTGATCGGATTACTACCTATCCATCCATTCAAACTTAAAACTTCAAAAAAACTTTATAAAACTTACCAAGAGGATACAATAGTTTAATTCAACTTTGTCATAAAGGTATGCCCATAATAGGCACCCTTGCTCTTCATGTGCCCAGCCATTACGGTTGGCATATGAAGTGGATTAATAGCCACTTTTTGGACCTTGATGGCTGGCTTTTATGGTCAGTGAGAGGTTACAGTTAGAGAGTTATTCTTGGCATAAATTAAAAAATCTCTCTCAGGTATAGTTCTCTGTAGTTTTGACATTTAGAATGCAAAGTATGTGAGTGTTGCTTTAGTCTTACCACACTTCACCATCGACAATGATGATTTTGGACGAACAACACCTGTAAAAAAAATCATTGGAACAACCATACTAGATTCAAGATTTACCACTTGAGCTAACAACACTTCCGCTATGTGTTTTGATTAGTATTTCTAACAATGGTATCAGAGCTTAAGTCGATTGTTCCAGATTTCATTTTTTGTTGTAATCTTTTGTTGACCAATTTCTCTTGATGCTCCATTGGTGTATGCTAAAATTTTGTCTTCTTCCTATGTGCTTGAGGCAGCATAATTCTATCGAATGGAGCGTCGCCGCTTGATGACTAGCACTATCCAACATCTATAAAGGGTTGCTTGACAGAGCAAATGAGAGGCAATATTGTTCTGCCACGGCACTGTGAGCACCATCCAATTGGATCGTTGTCTATGGTGTTGCTTCATCGAGGGTGCTGCACGGTGGGATTGGCCAACGGTGTTTCATTATTTATTTGTCAATCACTAGTGCCACGTGATGCAAAGTCGCTCACCATTACTATAATGCCACAGAGCGATGTGGTGCAGAAAGGGTGCTATGCACTTTATAACGCACACCCTAGAGAATGCAACGACACTACAGCAAGCACCGCACGTAGTAGAGGTGGAAATATGTAACACAACTCATGAATTCAACACGAACACAATACGAAATTAGCGAGTTTGAATTTTGTATAAATGAGTTCGAGTAAAAATAGGTTGATCCTTTAAGTCATGATTAATAAACCGGTTAACCTGGGATCAACCTACAATAACCCATTTAAATTTTATTCCAAAACTACAATTTTATTATTGTTGAGTTGTAATATTGATATTTCTTATTATGCTTATATTTTTATTGTTGAAATTGTAATTTTGGACATATCGTTTTTGATTAGTAGGTAGTCTTATTGTTTTTTTAAAATATTGTGGCTACTAATAAATATAAACTTTAACTTCTATGTGAGATTATGTTAATAAGGTCAATGGATTATGTGGGTCAATTCAACTCATTTACATAAAAATGGCTAAAATAAATCGTGTCATGTTGATCCATTTATAATAGGTCAAAATGGGTCTTATCATGTCACTCATTATTTAAATGAGTCATGTTAGGGTTTGAAGATCTAACACGTTTAGTTTAACGGGTCGTGTTCGGGTTGACCTATATAGTCGAATGCTGATGTCTTGACGTGACACGAACATGATTCGCGAATACGAATTGTCACCCCTAGCACGCAATGCCATATGCTCATGGCAAGGGCACACAACAACCTTGAAGGGTGAAGGCCAAGGCTCCATTTTAGGGTGACACGGCCATAAGCTGCACATTACCACAAGGGGCAACATAGGCTAAAAGTATCAACTTGCACATGAAGCATTGAGGTGCTCACCCATGCTGAAGACACAGTGCATTGCATTGTGTTTAGTGCAGGGATGCGCCCACCATGGAGAGCAGTTGGCTCTATTGAAGGCAAATCTATGCGCACCTTGACACATGCACTGTCCTCTACTACGTGTAGAGGAGCATTCCAAGCTCCACGGTTCTCCATCATGTAGGGCTGCCTTGAAGGGCGGCGCAACACCTCAGGCGTAGTAACGTGCAAATCTTTTTCCTTCTATTACATTGAATAGTAACCGAATTGAGGGAGGAAGAAGATGAAAGATTACAACTTGTGTTTGCGATCAAAACAAATTTGGATTGTGGGCTGGAAAATGAGTTAGGCCATGTTTAAATTTATTTTTGGCTTGGCCTGTATTCATGTATTAACAAAAAAAGGTCTAGTTTTGGGGCTCAACATCTGAGTCGAGGTGGCCTACACCGTAAGGATAGTGGCCCGTGAGCTAAGCGCCTAGGAGGGCAGCCCACGAGCTTTTTGTCTTGGTCAAGTACGCTATATTAAAAAAAAAAAATAGATTCAAATTTTTGTTAAAGGTTGGACCATTTTTTGTGGTCCAAAAGAGGGCCCATGATACACTTATTGGCAATGGACTTGTTAGCGTGCATGTTTGGGTTAAATGGTCGTAGCCTAGTGTGCCGGGCGCACAACCCATCCAAACTTTGTGTTCTCTTTGGGTCTAATTGGGGCAAAAGACCTGGATAGTGTTTTGAGCCGAAGACTTCATATACCATGTCCATGAGCTCAACCATTGGGCTTAGTTTTTAGTTAGAATGTTTTGTTTCAACTTTTTTATATTTTTCATATATTCACCTAATAGTTATGCCACATATATATTTTTTTAATTTTGTAAATATTTTTTTGCATGTGATTATGGTTACCGAAGACATACATGTCATGATATTAAGAGATCATTTTTGTCACTTTTGTTAGGCATTTTGTTTTCCTTTATGTTATAAATTGCTTAAATTATTATTTTTGGTGAATATTAAATATTTGAGAGAAATGTAACCATTTTTTTGTACATGTATTATGCTTGCATATAATTGTATGAGCTTATTTCATCACTAGTATTTGTTAGGCCGATTTTAGGAATCAGTCTTCAGATCTTTTGGAATGTGATAAAATAGACGAGCAAGTAGTCTGAGTATGCATAGTCCATGCTTATGATTGGGCCAAACGAATTTATTCAATCTAGAAGAAATTATTATTTTTTTACATATTACTATCTCAATAAACTTAATTTAACATAGTGGGAGTATAATTTAGGTTGATTTGGAATTAATCTCATGAACGATATAAATTTGCGTAAAAATAAACTTAGAAATTAGTAATTAGGCATTATGGTACAAAAGATGATTAGGAAGTTTAGTGATTTTTTATTCTTGTGACGCGTATTAATGATTTTTATTCCAATTTAGATTGACATGAAAAATTTCTTAGATGTGTGTTCAATTAAATCTACATAGGAAAGTAACTTTGAGTTAACCGAGAAGAAAGTCTAGAGATTGGGTATGTGGCTTATATGGCGCATTAATATCCTCCATGAGCAATAGTTGGAAACAAATGATAATTCTTATAAATGTCAGATAACCTTATACCATCATTATTATAAAAACCTCTAAAAATCTTTGAGTAAAATTATAAGTGTGAAGCATGCACTACAATTTTCATAGTAGTTGAAGGGATAACCTAAAACATAGAACTAAACCGCTATTTTGCTTTTGAGGATTATGTGGGTAATAGCAAAAGCACACAAAAATTAATTATTCTTATATTTGAGGTTGATCATTATAATGTTAAAACAATTTAGATGAACTCACATATAAGCATATATTTTCTAAAACTTGCAAGTATATCTGGCTATTGAGGTCATTAAATATGAATGTACAGTAAAAGTGTTAAGTACATTTCCGATTGACACATTTATTTAAAAGTTTTTTTAGTGAATCTTTTTGTGGTATTAGTGGTGATAATCTTGCTCAAGTTTTCTTTCTTTCTCGTGAGGACAACTAGATGCTTGCAAACATATGAAATTTTGAGCACCCTTTGAGAGTAATGTAATGCCAAGCACCTTGAAAGTTTGCATGGTAATTACAAAAAAGTCTAAATAATTAGGTACGACTGAATTGTGCCTAACAAAAGCTTGCTTGTGGTTGTACTGATGCAACATAGGTTTTAAGTTAAGATAACTTATTGTAAAATTTTCTCTCTCCTATAGTGAATTGAAGAATAATAAAAAAAAAGTGCAATTTCCTCACTCCTACAGTCAATTGTATGAGTTATATGATGAAAGCAATTATCTTGCAGTGTTATAACTTGCTGATAATAGAGTTATAATTGAATTATGGCACAAGTATTGATACATCACACTTGAATTGATGTAATATGAGTTTGCAGCTTTAATTCAAATATGTTGTCCTTAGATTAAGTCTTGTTTGGATTCATAAAGCATCTCAACTTCTCTTCTCATCTCATTTTATCTAATCATTATAATTTTTTCAAATTTCTAAATAAAATATAATAAATAATTCAACTTTTTTAAATTTTAAAACAAAAATAATATTAAAAAATAATATTCTAATAATATTTTATTCAACTTTTAACTTTTATCTTATCTTAATTCGTTATCCAAACCTCCCATAAGTTCATTTGTCTTTTAGTAAAGCTGAGTGATTGTGTGATTATTTTGTGCAAATGTAAGTTCAACTCAAGATGGAAATATAGAGGATTTAAGCTTGAATACTTTTTGGTCGAGTTAAAAAAATTACTCATATTTTTGGTGAGGGTGGGGTATTATAGATTTTATTAACACTTGTTTTTTGGAAAAACAAATGTTTTATCTCACACTATCTTAATATTAATATTTTCTAATTTTTTTTTTATTAAAGATCACTAAATATAGTGGGAGTATACCTATGAATGAGGGTGTATCATTAGTGATAGTGACTCTTAAAATTTACTAGAATATAAGATCCTCATACTTAGTGCGGTAGTAATATAACAATATTCTCTTGTCATTTAAAAACTAGAAGATAATATTTGTAATATGGCTCTACCAAATGTATTGAGTTCACATAGTAGGAGTCCTAACATAGGATTTTAGATTCACTTTACTTATATGATTCAATATTGGGTTGTTGATCTAATTGACAAATGAAAAATGGAGTTGATTGGGCACTAATTGAGCTATTTTTAGATAACTTTTCTTCATATTTTTACTGGAACTTTTTAGAATGAGTTAAATAGTTGATTCGTAGCAGAATTGGATGGTTAGCTTTTATGAGCCTTTTCAAAGTGCATGTATGGTCCACGTGCTACCCATTAAAGGACCCACAGAGCCTCATATGGCATTCAAAGTGCATGCCTCATATGGCATTTTTGTGCTACCCTAGGATATAATCATCATCTCACTCAATTCAGTTCCTATGATTAAGCAAAATAAAGGTTTTTCTAGCAAAATCAATTAGCAAAATAAAGGTTCTTCTAACAAAATAAATTCAATATAATTAAAGGACTGCACTTTCACCAACAAATTACAAAATAAATCCGAAAATACAGTAGTAAATCTCCTCAAGTATCCAAATTAAAAAGTAAAAATAAAAATAAAAATACATTACCAAGAGTCTAGATTACACAAAACAAACATATATTACCAAGAGTCTAAAGTAAACAACGATTACAAAAATACGACTAGACCATACACGCCAACTCTAATAGTACATTCAAACAAACATTGTAATTTTATTCAAATAAATCAAAGAATCGTTAATTTAGATTAAAAGTTATTAATTACATGAATTTACTATAAAAATTTTGAGAGGAAAAAACTGTAAAAAGATGACTCACCTTAATCATCTCTAGCAACTTGAACAGGTTTTGAAGAACTTCCAACTTTTTCCAAGAGTTTTACACAAAAGAGAAAAAAATGAAACTTGAAGTATAATAAAACAATTTCAAAATATTATATGCAAGATAGAGAAACTAAAAGAAGGTGCAGGAGGCTATATACATATATAAAAGTTCTCAAAATCCTCAACATCATCTATTAAAGCAAATGCTAATCGGGGCGGCAGAATAACGAAGTCATTTTTGTACACAAAGGCTTCTAACATAATTGAAGATAAGTTATTGCAGAAAGAACTAAGTACTTGACTTGTTGTGCTCAAAGCAGACTCGAAAGCCGCTGTAGATACTGCAACTACAAGAACATCTCGCGTAATTTTTGAAAGCATGCGGTATCTGATGAAGTTAACTTTCTACCAAACTAATAAGTCGAATTTAACATCGTCTTCTTCACATTTTTCAGAAAAATACCTCTACACTTCGGATTTACTTTTCAAAGAGTTTTCTGACTCCAAACGCTTCTTAGATTGAGCCAACTTAAATGATCCCATATCTTCTACCCGACTAGTTGAACTTGTAATACTAGTCCCTCCCTTGCTTGATTGGCTTATGGTTTGAAATTGTGCTCCAACATCATCTCAGTCATTTTCACAATAACTATTGTATAAATGAATCAATGCATCTTTAACCCGGTCCACCAACATAACAACAATCAAACTATTATCAACATACATTTTTTTTAAACAAAATTCAAGATATTGCAATTTATATAGAGGATCAAGAACCAACCCAACATATAACAAGGGATTTATTTTTTCAAGATTACCCCAATACTTTTCAAATTTAGACCTCATATTACATGCCATTGACCTCAAAATATGCGGTCCTTCCACACATTCCATATAAATTACATCTTGAATTGTCGTTAGCTCTAGGAAGAGAAAAATTGCAAGTGACATAATTGGTGCCCGGGAAATGCAAGGTTGCATCATAAAAAAATTTAAGAAACTTTACAAACAACCTACTATTAGCCCAATCGTCCTTATTTGGAGGCTCTAACTTGGATACCACTCCCTTACTCAACTTACTAATATTGTCATCATTATCCTCATTATCCTTATCTCTAATACTCTCAACATATCCCGAATTTTCCTTCTCCAGCCGTTGAAATGCTATTTGAAACTTTTCGACCCTATCCAACATCATATAGGTGGAGTTTCAACGAGTTGTTACATCTAAGTATACGTGACTTTTACACGTAATATCTTCATTTTCACAACATTGCTTAAACATGCTCTTCCTTTGTCAACAAGATTTCACATACTTCACAGACCTTCTAATTCTTGCAATTGATTTGATCTAATTCCATCAACCCATCCTGAACAATCAAGTTCAAGATATGAGCAGAACATCTCATATGCAAGAACTCATGTTTCAAAATCGTATAATTTATATTCTTCGTATTTATTTTCTATATGAAATTGCCCCATTATTTGAATTTGCATTATCGAGTGTAATTGTAAATATTTTTTGTCTCCTCCATTCAAGTAAACACATTTCAATTTTCTTACCAAGTTTTCACCCCTATGGTTTTCCACCTTGCAATAGTTGATAATTCGTTCGTGCATTTTTCAATCTTCATCAATAAAATATGCAGTAAGACACATGTAATTAAAATTTTACACAGATGTCCATGTATCTGTAGTAAGACAAATTCGCCGCCTCTTAAGAGCACAGATGTTCATGTATAGTATATATACATGATTCGTATATATATATATATACACACAATATATATCTACTATATATATTATATATATACTAATACTATATAGTATATATAGTTAATCAGATTTATATAGTTATTTATATATAGTAGATTACTAATAGTATTAGTATTAGTTTAGATATATATATATATATATATTATAGTATCATATAGTGATATAGTATTTGATTATAATTTATGTATGTTGGTGATAATATGATAGTGATAATATGTTAATGTCTAACTTATTTATATATTTAATTGTATATGTTAGTGATAATAATTAATATGCTAGCGGTTACATATATGCTAGTGATAATATATTATATGATGGTTACATACACTTTTTATATAAGTGTATATGATCAAATGTATATAAATATATTTATCAAAAGAAATATATATTATAATTTATTATGCCATAAAATATATTTATCCTTGATATATATAGTTTATATTAATAACATAACATCAAACAAATGTTCATTTTTAAGATTAAAAATTTTATATTATATTAATTTTATGTTATAAAATTAAAACTTTTAATGTTATATTAATTTTATGTTATTTGATTATTATGAGTAATAGGATTTTAAAATTTAATCTTAGGTTAATTAGAGATTTAGTATATAATATAAAATTATTTTATATATAATTATATATTATATATAAAAATTATATATAATATAAAAAATTAATATATATATATATACACGAACCAGTCTAGTTTGATTCGGTCCGGTGCTAGAAAAAGGAAAACCGGAACTGGACCGGTTTCGGACCAATTTACCGGTTTTTTTTTTCACCCATACTATTTGGTGCTTGGATAGCGAGCAAATGGAGGGGTTCAAGTTAGGTGCTTAGAAAACAACTAGACTAAGATCTATATGGTGTATTTAGACTAGACATACGCTATTTTGGAAAGAAAATTCCACCATAGTATATATTTCATACTAGATGTACTTTTACGACCAATAGTATATGTGAGTGAATGGATCACTGCTTCCTCACTGTGTGAGTCTTGTAAGTCATAATTGATGACCTTAATTTATTTATGTATGTAGAAGACCTTTGACCATATCACGAGGTTCAGGTTTTAGTGTCTGTTACTTTGGCATGTTGTCTATGACCATAAATGATTCAGTCTAAAGAGACATTACTGGAAAAGTGATTGGACTAAAATTGAATGACATGAGGGTGAATGAAGACTATTTGGTAGCACATCAATATTGTGTTTGTACTCATTGTCGGCAAGTTGTGTTGCTTTTTGAATGTCGACATAAATGTGGATCGATACATTTAGTTTAATGGAGATGAAGCATTGCTCTGAGTCATGTAAACTCAAGAGGGAATAGGAATGATTAATTTAATGTGACCAAATGAGTCAGGGTATAACGAGACACTTTTTTTCAGGATGTTGCTACGTTGATCTTCTTTTAAAAAGATTTGGTATAATGCTCCCTTTTTTTACAGGTGTGCTCGGTGGTCACACAACTTATTTGCCAGTATAAATAAGATTGATAACATATTGAGAGATGCAGACTTAGGGCTTTGTCCACTATGTGCGAGTGAAAAATGTAATAAATGAGCATCCATAGCTCTTCATGTGCCCATCTGTTACAATTGGCATATGAAGTGGCTTAATAACCACTTCATGGGCCTTGATGCCTGGCTTTTAAGGCCAGTCGGAGGTTACAATTATATGGCCTATTTATATAGCCCCTCACCCTATCGGGTAGATGTATTCTTAGCATAAATTAGAAAATATCTCTATGACATATAGTTCTCTTTAATTATGATATTTAGGCTGTGAAGTACGTTAATATTTATCTAGTCTTACCACATAACACATTCCACCATCAACGATGATGATTTTGAACGAACAACAATCATGAAAAAATTCGTAAAACAACCATACAAAATCCAAGATTTACCACTCGAGGTAACAAGGTTTCCTCGATGTATTCTGATCAGTATTTCTAACAAACTTCATATCTTTTGGATTGAAATATATTATATGAAGAGAAGTGCTGATTTATAAAAAAAAAAAAGAAAAAAAAAAGATTTTACATAATGCAGCTTATAAATCAATGTGATTTTAATGTAATCCGTTAGATTAAAGTCCATTCCATTTCCCGTAAATGGCAGAAAAAATGTATAGAGAGCACGTAATTTTTCTAGTTATAAGAAAAAAAGATCCCTATGGTCGTTTCTCTTAGGATGGATAACTGAGGCCAATTTAAAGTTTAATCTAAAACGAAGGAGTTTTTGAATTAAATTCTTTAACTGCATATTCAAATTGTTGATTGCATATTAGCAGAGTAGGTTCTTGCATATCATTAATCACTACTTTGCTTTTACAGAATTTCTATACAATAAATTCCTTGTTATATGTCAAGTGTTGGCATTTGTCTTAGGTCATAAGGCTATATATTGGCTATAAATATACTCATTAAACAAGGTCTAATTACAAGAATCTAGAAAGAATGATGTCAAAATTTTGGTGGAGATAGAAGAATAAGGAGAACAAAATTCATTGGGTTAGTTGGAGGAAAATGTGTGAATCTAAGAAAGATGGAGGAATGGGGTTTAAAGATCTCAAAGTGTTTAATGTGTCTTGCTAAATAAGGTTAGAAGATTATGTTTGAGGAGTCCACTCTATTGCATAAGATTTATAAAGTAAAATATTTCCCCAACACAGATTTTTTGGAACCAAAATTGATTTGTTCCCCATCGTATGCATGTAGGGGTATTTGGGAAGCTAAGAAAAGTTTAAAATTTGGATGTAGAAGTAGGATAGGAAATGGAAGTGTTGATGTCGTGTTTCGCAACCCGAACAGTTCCACAAAGCCCAAGCTCCTTGCTGCCTGCAACTACGAAGAAGGAAAGGCTCCCGTGACCTCCGAGGTCACTCCGATGCCTAAGTCAGTGATTTGTTCTCTGGTGATGGAGAAGGAAAATACAGAGCAAAGCAAAACAGTAATGCAGCTTGAATCGAGAGTCTCCCGTAGAAGGGTTATCTCTTATTTATACCTGATTCGGGTCCTTCAATTGAAGGAGATCATGGCATATCAGAAGTCAGGCTTGCCACCACCCATTCTCTGTCGCCTTAGTGGCTGGTCAGTTTGCGGCCTAGCGGGAGATCACGCCTTGCCTGTCGTCCTACATTTGTGTGGCCGCCACTTCTCTGTCATGCCAGGAGATGTCAGATCGCAAGCGAGCCGTCCTTGGCTCGTGGGATGCTCCATCGCACCCCAAATTTCCTGACACCGACCTGGGTTGGCTCGTGCTTGGGATCCGTGACTCTGGGACAGGGAGCATGATGATGGTGTGCTCGTCTGGCCTGGTGATTAGACTAGCTAATTTGCAGACCCCCGAAGTGTTCCTCTCGATCCTCCCAGGCCTTGAGTCAACAGGCCCACCTTGACCGGACTGGGCTTGCGCTTACTTCCCGATCCTTTCACCTCGGGTTTTTTACTTCCCTACTCTAGCCCGGGCTTCGTGGTTGGGCTTTCCTAGGCTTGGGCCCTTCTATGGTGGACCTCCCCTCATAGTACCCCATGAATTCCTACCACGGACACAGGGTGGGAATTCCATCCTTCCTCATCTCGGTCAGCTCATTTGGCTTCCATCGTTTCAGGTCTCCCAAAACCCTTCTCTCGCCGCTTCTCGGTGACGACTCGGTGCCTATTGGTTTGGCTTCCCGAGGGCTGAAAAGACGTGTGGGCTGCTCCTCGTTCCCGAGTGTTAGTAAATGCGTCTTTTCACTCCTGGCGACCGTACCACTTCTCGAGGGCTGACGAGATGTGCGGACTGCACCTCTGACCGCTCTGACATCTTACTAGTGCGTGTCGCGCACTCCTTCGCCCCTTCGGCTACTACCCATGCTGCGTGGCGCTTTATGACGTTACTGACCCTAGTGTCGTTTCGCTTCCCGAGCCTCCTCCTGCCATTTTTCTCTGCAATTTCAGCCGTTCACCCCCAATCTTTCTTTCTTCTACCTTCGTACTACTTTGTCTTATTTCTTTCGCTCCCAGTTTCCCAGTCGTTCTCTTTTTCTTCCCTTCCTTTCATTCAACAACCCTCACCTTGCACTTTCGATGGCTTCCGCTGATGTTGTTGCTCCATTCTTTGGGGGAAAAGGCTGGGTTTCCTCCGTTACTGGCGCTGACCTTATTCCCTTCTCCGTGGTTCTGGAGATGCCACAGAGTGAACATGTAGTGAGCTCCGACGGCACTACGATGGGGGTCTCTCTGTTTCAATTAATGTTCGCCAACGGCCTCCACCTCCCGTTCTGCCGTCCTGTTCGGGAAGTCTTGAACTTCCTTGGGTTGGCCCGGACACAGCTGCATTCGAATGCGTGGCGCCTCTTGATTTCCAATTGCATCATCTATAGGATGGTGCTGAGTAAGACTCTTGAGGAATATCCCGACCTGACGCTGCGGGAATTCTTTTATGCATATCGGCTCGTCTACTGCCCAGGCAACATTGTCAGCTTCCAAGCCCGATCCTCTGCTCGTAAGATAGCCTCGCTCGAGCAGCGTCACTCGAGTATCAAAGAATGGTCGCGCAAGTTCTTTTTTGTGTTCGGTCAGGGCTGGGAGTACCCTGAAGGGGAAGCCCCTCACCAAGAGTTCCCCATTCAGGCATGTTGGGGGTATCCCCATCAGCCGAGAGCCTAGAGCTCACCCAGAGGCCTGGTATGAATTGGTTACGGCCTAGGTGAGGGCTCACCTTGGAGAGTCTAATACCGACGTGGTAATCTCCGACGAAAACATTCGTGGCTGCTTGACGACTCCCGATCTCTTGTACGCCGTGGGAAGAAATTTCCTGGGCAGCATCCCCCCCTCGTCGAAAGAGAGCCACATGCCCTTCCGGTGGCCAGGCCAAATGGTCGAGGATGCGCCATGACTCTCCCCCGCTGAGCAGCGTTGCTAGGGGTTCTACCCCATCCAGAAGCCGAGTTGGAGAGTCCGGAGTGCGCGCCCTCTCGTCTCAGCGGCAGGGGTCTGCCTGCGCGGATGCTCTAGCCCCTCGTCATGGGGGACCACATCCTTCCTGAGGGGTCCAGTTCCTGCTGATGGCCTTTCTGCCTCAACCAGCTCCCATGCCGCCGAGCCCTCTCAAAGACCGTTGCCTTGCTTTGAAGAAGACTTGGAGGCTTGCGACCTCCAGGCGGCCTTCTTCGCCTCCCTGGAGCACCCCTTTCCCCATGAGCCCAGCTCATTTACAACATTCTCCTCCTTCGAGGATACTTTTTAGGAGGAGACTGTCGCCGGGTCTCTTCGAGAGAATTCACCAACAGGGCTATGAATGGCATAGCTACCTCCCTTCGAAGATCTAGCCCTCAGGGGAACTGAAGACAAGAGGGACGAGACGTTCCCTGGATCCAGGCCTCATGAGGGGGTGCGAAGTTATTCGCTCGCCTCCGGTTCTGGGGGCAGCGAGTCAGCCCCTGCGCCGAGCCCCTTCCGAATCCTTGTTGAACCGAATGTTCCCAGAGGTGAAGTGGGCAATGACGGTGACTTCATGCGCGAACCTGGATCGTAGGAGACATGTTAGCACCATTTCGAGTACATTTGGCACATTCCAAAATAACTGTTACTCGAACATCTTTACCCTTGGCCATGAACCTCCTTTGGATTTGTTATTTAACCAACTATTCCATTTTCCAATCCAAAAAGAAGAAAGGAACAAAAAAAAAAATAGAAGTTGCTAACTCGAAATAAAATTCTGAAAGATTTCGTTGAATCAAGATAGTAATATAATTAAATAAGTAATAGAAGAATTTCTAACTACTTTCATTTAAGTATTTTGTATAATATTGTTGACCTAGCCATCAATTTCCATTTCCGTTCTCATTTCGTGTATAATCCTGCATAATCTCGAATGTTATCAGTTTCGGTACGTAGACCAAATGATACAATGCAAGCAAAAGTTCCTAGATTCATGGAGATATAGAACAGCATATAAGTTATCATGCTTGCATATCCACCATTTGAGTCTCCAACAATTATTCCAATAATTACATATCCAATTTGACCTATGGACGAATACGCAAGCATACGTTTCATGCTTATTTGAGTAATAGCAATGAGATTCCCAAATATCATGCGGGAAACTGCATCACATATTTTATTCTAAGAAATCAATATCTGTATTATGGTCTAAGTCTTGAAAAAAAAAAATAGATAAGATTTGGCCCTATCATATCTATATCTAAAAAATCTTGTTTTTTTGAACATGAAGAAATAAAGAAGCCATCGCAATTGCCGGAAATACTAGGCCCACTAAAGGCACCAAAATAGAGGGTAAGTTATTGAAAGTTGTCATAAAATAGATACCTGGATTTAATATTTGTACCTGGGGATCCTCGTACATGGTGAATAACCAAATTCCAATAAAGAAGTATCGTTAATTTCTTCATGCTCGTTCCAAGTTTGAAGTACCATTTGTACAAATAAGAATCCCCTTCGTTACATGATTTCTTCTTCATATAGAGAGATATAGGATCAATGGAGCAAGTACTTAGAAGTACGTTTTGTGCAACAGCCCTTCCTATCTGATAGAAAAGGATCCCATGATTTTATATCAATGGAATTACTTTTTTTTCTATATTTTGTATATTTTTATATGTCTAGATAATTATATATCTATATAATAAACTAAATAAACTAATAATAGAATAAAAATAATATAATAAAAGAAGAGGTATAAAAGAAAGACCCTTTTTTCAAACCTTACTTTTTGTGTAATGTAACATAGTAATTATCCTTTTCAGATGGGGGAGATAGCTGAGTGGGCCTGGCCCCTATAGAACCGGAAACCCTGAAGGGGGCCAAGTGGGTTTTCCTTTCAGGACGAAGAAGGATGGAGTGTTGGGGGCGACAATGGTGAGGATCTGGTTCCCGACGCTTCTCCAGCCTCAGTTCGGATCATGCCAAACGTTCCTCCCCCAGTTCTCGATTTGAGCGACGACAACGATTCCTGGGCTTCGATTCCTGTGGCGCCCGAGCCATGTGACCAGACTTGGGAGTCTCTTCCTAATTTTTCTTGGCAGCTGGTGACTGCCGGTCCCTCATCCTCTTCGGGAGCAGAGGCTTCGCTGCCTCCGACCTTAGCTCTGGACCAAGCCTGGGCCGATGCTTTCGAGCGCGTCTGCCGCATGTTGAGGCCCCTATTCGCCCAGGTATGCTTACTCTTTCCAGACTTGTTTCATTCTTGATTGCGACTTATATCATTCGTAACTGAACCTCTCCCCCCATTTTTTTTCTTGCTTCCTGTCTCTATAGGTCATAGACCAACTGGCCGGTACGATTGGGAACGAGTTGGGGGAGCTGGAAGAGACCCACCGGGGGCTCAGTTCCTTGGGTCGCTTCGGTTACTTTAAGCTAAAGCAGACGGCTCGGCAGATAAAGGAACTGAAAACCAAGCGGAATGAGCTAGTAAAGGAAATAATGCTCCTTAAGGACCAGAACTGGGACCTGGAGGTTGTCGTCGAGAGGCAAAAGGAGAAAAAGAAGAGGTTCAAAGGCATCATTCACGATGTCGAGCTGGAACTGTCTCGCCTGGCCTCAGAGAAGAAGGGGCTCGAGGAGGCCCGCATTTCCTCTGAGTTGAGCCTGATCACCTGGGAGGTTGAGCTGAATGCTTCCCAGGCGCAATTAGAGTCAGCCCGAGAGGAGTTGCTGAGGTCCCGGGAGGAGACGGAATCCCTCCGGAAGGAGGTTGAAGAGTTTCTCCAAGGTCGGGCCTCTGCGGTAGGGCAGCGTTTGAAGTTGCTGCTTGAGACCTTTAGGCATTCTCATGAAGCCCGACACTTTAGAGATCAGTTATGATGGGCGACAGCTCGGGTCTGTGAGCTCGCACAGTCGGGGATCCAGAAGAATCTCGATCTTCTGTCGCGTGACCGGGAGATTGCCAACTTGAAGTCCTAATTGGGCAATGTTGATCAGTTTGCCCAAGAGATCTGGTCCCGGATCACGAATACTAATGCCATCTGAGACGTCGCTTAGTCCTACGGCTACAACGACGGCCTGAAGAGAATGCAGCAACACCTGCTACAGCATCCCGAGCTAGACCTGCGTGCCTTGTCCTTACGGTCTCTGCCTCCCGGTCTTGAGGAGCATGCCTTTGTTATAAATTTCGGGAAGCTCGAATATCCCCTGTTCCTCCCGGCCGCTTATTTAGCTCCTCCATCCTAGCGATAGGCTTTTCGTGCACCTTTTGTAATAGTTACATATATTTTTTTGTTTGGCGGGCATAGCCCTTTGTACTCTGTATACTTTGATAATGTAAATGACTTTGTGCTCTTGGATCCTTTCTCTTACCCTTTTCCTTGTACTTCCTTTCCTTTGTTTCCTATACTTTCTCGACAGTGCTCGTGCCGGGCTTCGAGATACTCGACTTAGTAGGGGCGGGGTCCAGTTTCGAGTCCTTGGACAAGGAAGGCACCCCGCAGCAAGTCAAGAGTGTAAGGACTTGACTTTTATCGACTCGAGAGACCCTGCATCTTGCCAGTGTAGGGACTCGGCTTAGTTGGGACGGGGACAAAGAGGCACCCCGCAGCGAGTCAAGGGACCCATCTTCTTGCGAGTGTAAGGACTAGACTTTTATCGAGTCAAAGGACCCGTCTTCTTGCCAGTGTAAGGACTCGACTTTTATCAAGTCAAGGGACCCGTCTTCTTGCCAGTGTAGGGACTCAACTTAGTTGGGGCGGGGTCCCGTTCCAAGTCCTGGGATAAGGAAGGCACCCGGCACCCCATAGCAAGTCAAGGGAGCCGTCTTCTTACCAGTGTAGGGACTCGACTTAGTTGGGGCGGGGTCTGGTTTCGAGTCCTGGGACAAAGAAGGCACCCCGCAGCGAGTCAATGGACCCGTCTTCTTGCGAGTGTAGGGACTCGACTTAGTTGGGCGGGGTCCAGTTCCGAGTCCTGAGACAAGGAAGGCACCCCGTAACGAGTCAAGGGACCCGTCTTCTTGCGAGTGTAGAGACTCGACTTTTATCGAGTCAAGGGACCCGTCTTCTTGTGAGTGTAAGGAGTCGACTCAGTTTTTTTTTGTACAATAGGAGATTTGTAAATGAACATTTCATCATTCTCATTCATTCGTAATTGTTCATACATGCTGCTGCCACATATGGGGCGTGGTAAAGTTCCCTCCGTTTATCTCTATACATAAAACTTTTTCAAGTGTTCAGCGTTCTAGGGGTGAGGCAGATTGCCCCCTTGGCTGTCTTTGAGGTGGTAGGATCCAGGTCCGTTGCTCGCGGTGACTACGTAAGGCCTCTCCCATCATGCTCCAAACTTTCCTTCTTCCGAGGTGGTTACTCCTGCTTCTCGTAACACCATGTTGCCCACTTTAAAAGACCGTGGCCTGACTCGTTTGTTGAAATATTGCCCCGCCTTTAGCTTGTTATTCGTTGTTCGGATGGTTGCTTCCTCCCTTCTCTCTTCCAAGGCATCCAGGTTCTCTGCTAGCCTCTTAATGTTTTGTCTGGGTCAAAGTGCTGGACACAGAAGGTGGGCATTCCGACCTCCACAGGAATTATAGTTTCACTCCTGTAAGTGAGAGCGAAGGGTGTTTCACCAGTGGAGGTTCGAATGGTAGTTCGGTATGCCCAAAGCACGCTCGGGAGCTCTTCAGCCCATGCTCCTTTGTGTGCCCCAATCCTTTTCTTGAGGGTGAAGAGGAAAGTCTTATTGGTTGCCTCAGCTTGTCCGTTGGTCTGGGGGTGGCCCGGTGAGGAGTACTTTACCTTAATCCCAAGCTCTGTACACCATTCTCGGTAGTGTACGCAATTGAACTGCTTCCCGTTGTCCGAGACAAAACTCTGCAGTATACCAAATCGACAGACTACCAATTTCCACAAGAACTTCGTTATGGTCCGAGAGGTGATGTTCGCGAGCGCTTCCGCCTCGACCCATTTGGTGAAGTAGTCGACCGCGACTATGAAAAACCTGGATCCCTCTCTTGCTACTGGAAAGGGGCCAATCAAGTCCAACCCCCATTGCGCGAATGACCACGGGGCCATAATTGAGGTTAGTTCCTCTGCTGGACAGTGGGGGACTGGTCCGTGCTCCTGGCACTTTATGCATTTTCTGGCGAATTTCTCGGCATCTCTGAGGGTACGGGGCAAGTAGTATCCGACTCAAGTTACTCTGGCAGCTAGCGCCCTCCCTCCTGAATGGCTTCCACAAATTCCTTCGTGGATTTCGACCAATATATACTGGGTTTCATCCGGTGAGATGCATCTAAGGAGCGGCTCGGAAAAACCCCTTCTGTAAGTACCCCTTCAAGCAGCGTGAATCGGGCCGCCCTGTTCTTGACCTTTCGTGCTTCCTCCTGGTTGCTGGGCAGTTGTCCTTCTTGCAAGAACCTTTGGATGTCCATTACCCATTCAGGAGGGGCTGGGGCTGTAACAGATACTTCCTTCCCGATGAATGGGGCTTCGACCGTCCTGGTCACGGTGTGTTCTGGAAGTTGGAGTTCCTCTTGCCCAGATGCAGCCCTGGCCAGACGGTCTACTTTCTGATTCTCGGTTCTTGGAACCTGCCGGAGGTTAAAGTAGCGAAAACGATCCCGCTCGTTGTAGACTAACTAGAGGTACTTCTTCAACCTTTCCCCGTAGCAAACTGCCTTAGAACCTGGCTGACCAAGACTTGAGAATCAGCTCTCACTTCTATCTCTTCTGCTCCAAGTAGTTGCGCAATCATCATCCATGTCAGAAGCGCTTCATATTTGGCCTTATTATTCGTTACTTTGAAGGCCAGACTGATTGCATAACCGTGCTTCTTTCCCTGCTCGGTGATGATGTACACCCCTGCTCCCTGGCCAAGGTTTTCCTTGGGGTGCAGCTAATACTTCTTCTGGGAAGTTGGTGAACTCGATGATAAAATCCGTCAGTATTTGTCCTTTGGTCGCGATTCTGGGCTGGTACTCTATGTCGAACTCGCTGAGCTCGATTGCCCATTTGGCTAGCCGCCCCAAGGTGTCTGGTTTTTGGAGTACCTGCTTGAGGGGGTGGTCGATAAGCACTTTGATCGAGTGTGCTTGGAAGTATGATCTCAGTCTCCAGTCCGCAACAATGAGGGAGAATACCAGCATTTCCGTTCGGGGGTATCTTGCTTCCGCACCCCTGGGCTAGGCTAATATAGTACACGGGACGTTGCCCTTCTCCCGTTTCACGGACTAGCGCCGCTAATACTATGTGTGGGGACATCTCGGTTTGGCTTGTCTGGCTCAGCAGCGGGGGGTGGCTGAAATACAACTTTAGGTCCGTGAAGGCTTTCTCACATGCCTCATCCCAGTTTTGTGCCTTCCTTAGGACTTTGAAGAATAGTAGGCATCAGTCGGTGGATTGGGCGATGAACCTGTTTAGGGCTGCCACCCTTCCGGCTAGTTTCTGGTCTTCATGGACATTACGCGGGGAAGGCATTGTCATCACTGCTTCTATCTTTTCAGGATCCACTTCGATCCCTCTCTCTGAAACCATGTATCCCAGAAATTTACCTATCTCTACCCCAAACGCACATTTCAATGGGTTAAGCTTCATCCAGTACTATCGGAGGAAGGAGAATGCTTCTCGTAGGTCTGTCAAATGCTTTTGAGTTTCTTTGCTCTTTACCAACAGTTCGTCCACGTATACTTCCATGTTGAGGCTAATATGTTGTTTAAACATTCGATTGACTAGTTGTTGGTAGGTGGCCCCCGAGTTTTTCAATCCGAAGGGCATTGACTTGTAGCAGTAAAGCCCTCGATCGATGATGAACGCCGTTTTCTCTTTGTCGTTCGGACTCATCCTTATCTGATTGTACCCGGAGTAAGCGTCCATAAAATTGAGGAGGGGATGTCCTGCTGTTGAATCCACTATCAGATCGATGCTCAATAGAGGGAGGGAAACTGTCTTTTGGGCAGGCCTTGTTCAGGTCGGTGAAGTCTACACACATTCGCCACTTGCCAGTAGGCTTTTTTACCAAACCACATTTGAGAGCCATTCCAGATGTTGGACTTCCCGGATGAACCCCGCAGCAAGGAGTCGATCCACTTCTTCGACTATCACCCTGTACTTCTCAACGCTAAAACTACGTCATTTCTGCTTTACTTTCCGTGTTGTCGAGTCGACGCAGAGCCGATGCTTAATAATGGAGTTTTCAATCCCGGGCATGTCTTCATGGCTCCAAGCGAATACATCTCGGTGTTCGATAAGGAGAGATATCAGCACTACTCTCATATCTGGGTCTAGTCTAGTGTCGATCTGGACCTGCCATCCGGGCTCTTGCTGGTCTACTATCACGAGTTCTAACGGTTCATTGGGAGTGGCCTATCGGAGGGCCTGCTCGTCACGGACTTCCCCGTCCTACTCGGTTAGGATTGGGGGTGATCCGGGCATGGGCGTTTCTTCTGGTGCTTCAATGGCCGCCACGACTCATGTCACATGTCTCATCTCTTTGTCATAGCATTTTCGGACTAGGACTTGTTTACGCGAATTTCGCTGACTCCCAAGTCGGTGGGAAACTTCACCTTAAGGTGAAAGGTAGACGTCACCTTCAGAGTTGGGTGTCCTAGTATGGCATTGTATGAGGATGGGGCCTTCACAACTAAGAAATCGGTCATAGTGGTTGCGGTTCTGGGCGTTGTTCCAGCCAAGATCGAGAAAGCAATGACCCCTACTGGATGAACAACGTCCGCCGTGAAACCCTTAAGGGGCATTGGGGCTGGGCGTAGCCGATCCGGATTGATGCCCATTTTGATAAAAGCATCCTAAAACAAGATATCGGCCGAACTGCCGTTGTCGATTAGAATTCTTCAGGTCCGGAAGTTTGCCACCTGCATCATCACCACTAGTGCATCATCATGCGGGTGGAGGATGCTTTCTACATCTCTTTCATCGAAGGTTATCGCAACACCTCTAGTACGCCGTTGCGGTCTGCTTACACCCTTTATTGCACTGAAACTTCTTTGTAACATGCCTTTCGGGCGTGCGCCCTTCAGGCCGATGAGGTAGCTCCTCCTCTTGTGATAGTGCTAATTTCTCTAAGTGGCCCATCCTCCACGATAGGGCTTTTTCGCCTGCCGTCCCTGACCTCCCGTATTCTTGGGACTTCTCCCTGCCAGAAGTTTGGGCGTCTATCTCCGTACCTATCTGTTTCATTCCCCGGCCGACACGTCAGGTTCTTTTGTTCTTTTTCTTTAATTTTCTTTAGGACATAGCAGTCACGCGTGCTGTGTCAGTTGTTCATGTGATACTCACAAAACGGGCGGCTCTCCACCTCACGGGGGCATTCTCCTTTGGGACCCACACGATGGTTTCCTTCCACTGCCAAGTTGGTGTGGGCGCTGCTCACTCCCTGGGTTTGAGCTGGTGCTTCTCTCTTCCTCTTCACATCTGATGCTCCCCGTCTCTCTCCTCCGTAGTTATCGCAGTTGGGGCATTGCCCTGATGCCTTTTTACCGGCCCGCTTTAGCTCAGACCGTCGAGGGGCGTCGGGGCCTCCAAAGTTTCTTCTGCATTAATGAACTCGTCTGCCCGGTCCATGAACTCTTTCAGCGTGGTGAGGGTCTTCCGTGCTATTTCAGTCATAAACGGATTCAGCGGCTAGATACCCCCCAGGAGCGCAGCTAACGTGATCTTCTCATCCTGATCGTTTGTGGTCATGTGTTCCCGATTGAATCGCGAGAGGTACGACTTCAGATTCTCGCCATCCCACTTCTTGACCGTCAGGAGGTAGGCTGCGAGGCGTCTCCTTTTACAGTTGGCTAGAAATTGTGTCATGAAGAGATGAGCAAGCTCCTCAAAGCTTCCTATTGTTCCTGATGACAACCCCTCAATCCAGTTTCGGGCCGCTCCTTTCAGTGTTAGTGGGAAGGCCCGATAGGCGACCTCTCCCGGGAAGCCGTGTAAAGTCATGTAGGTCTTGAAAGTTTTCAAGTGATCCAACAGATCTTTGGACCCGTCGTATGCTTCCATCTGGGGAACTTTGAATTTGGGAGGAATGGGCATAGCCAAGATTTCCTCACTATAAGGGAGGACGAAGCTGATCAGCAGCTGGTCTACGATTGAAGGGGTATCCATCTTCTTCTCCATTTCTGCACATTTGTCTCCCAACTCTCAGATTTTTAGGTGCATTTCGCGCCTCTCTTCTTCCGCTGTAGTGTCCGCCGGAATCTTTTGCGAACCCTCATGCTCGTTGCCGCTTGGCTCCACCCCTCCCGCCATATCCTCATTCGCAAACTTGAGGGCTGTGTTTTACTGGCGGAGCGTCCCGGTTTCCTGTGCCAGTTTCCTGATGGTCTCCTCCATGCTTACAAGTTGTGCTTCCATTGTTTCTTCCTCCCGGTCTTCCCTCCTCGGAGCCTGGGATTGCTTCACTACTGGCATGTGAAGTACACGTTTTTATGAAAAAACTTATCCTACAGACTGCGCCACTGTTAATGTCGTGTTTCACCGAACAATTCCACAAAGCCCAAGCTCCTTGGTGCCTGCAACTAAGAAGAACGAGAGGCTCCCGTAGCCTCCGAGGTCACTCTGATGCCTAAGTCAGTGGTTTGTTATCTAGTGATGGAGAAGGAAAATACAAAGCAAAGCAAAACAGTAATGCAGCTTGAATCGAGAGTCTCCCGTAGGAGGGTTATCCCTTATTTATACCTGATTCGGGTCCTTCAGTTGAGGGAGATCGTGGCATGTCAGACGTTAGGCCTGCCACCACCCATTCTCTGTCGCCTTAGTGGGGGGGTCAGTCTGCGGCCTAGCAGGAGATCACGTCGTGCCTGTCGTCCTATGTCTGTGTGGCCGCCACTTTTTTGTCATGCCAGGAGATGTTAGATCGCGGGCAAGCCGTCCTTGGCTCGTGGGATGCTCCATCGCGGGCCGGATTTCCTGATATCAACATGGGTTGGCTCGTGCCTAGGATCTGTGACTCTGGGACCGGATGCATGCTGATGGTGTGCTCGTCCGACCTAGTGATTAGACTTGCTAATTTACAGACCCCCGAAGCGTTCCTCTCAATCCTCCCAAGCCTTGAGTCGACAGGCCCACCTTGACCAGGCCTGCGCTTACTTCCCGATACTCTCGCCTTGGGTTTTTGGCTTTCCTACTCTGGCCCGGGTTTCGTGGTTGGGCTTTCCTAGCCTTGAGCCCTTCTATGGAGGGCCTCCCCTCATAGGAAGTGATATAAAACTCTGGATAGATTTCTAGATTCCTAACCATAGACAGTTGAAACAAAGTGTTAATGAGGTTGGTTTGGATGTAAATCAAAATGTGGAATACCCCATTGATAATAATACACATTGGTGGGATGTAGAGAAAGTGAACTAGCTTCTTCCAGCTCAAGTTGCAGTAGAGGTGTTCAAAATTTTACTAAGTCCAGGTGAAACATGGATAAGTTAATTTGGGAACCTGAGCAGAATGGTATGTATAGTGTGAAAAGTGCTTACAAACTGTTTCGATCAATGGAAAAAGAAGACAGACAAGGTGAATCTTCTAATGCAGAAGAACAAAATCAGATTTGGAAAGTGTTGTAGAAGTTACAAATATCTAACAAGATTAAAGTTTTTGCTTTGAAGGATTGTAAGAATTGTCTACCAACAAAAGCAAACTTGAAGAAAAGGCAGGTCCTGATGGAAGACACATGTATATTCTGTGGTGATGGTGCAAAAGATGTTTTGCATGCATTATATCAAGATTTATTGATTTTGGTGATCTAGCTAGGCAAGTCCAAGCTAGAGGCAGTAAAGAGGAACTGAAGAAATTTTTTCTCATTGCCTAGGGATTCTGGTATAGACTAAATCAGAAAATGTATGAGAGTAAAGAGATTCAGCATATTGCAGCAGTACACAAAACACTATCCTTATGGTCTGATCATAAAGAGGTTAAGTGTGTGGAAAATAAGAGCAAATGAATTTGAACACCTCCTCCACAAGGATCCCTGAAGCTTAATGTTGATGGTGTCATATTCCATGATCAACAGAGAGTAGGGGTGGGTGTAATCCTTAGAGATGAGAAGGGAGAAGTTCTGTTTGCAGCTAGTAAGAAGGAGTTTCCACAACACTTTCCAGACAATGGAGTTTCTATGTCTCTTCTTGGCAATGTGATTAAACAGATTCAAGAGAAGATGAAGACCTTCCACCAATGCAGCATACAACATGTAGGACGTATGGGAAATGAAGGGGCATGCAAATTGACAAAGCATGCTTGGAATGTTGATGATCTAAGGGGTTATATCCTGATTTTATAAGTCCTGTTATTTGGGTTGATAAACACTGTTTGTAATGTTTGATCTGGTTAATGGAAAGTTTGTTATAAAAAAAAATTACAAAAATTATAAATCTTTATTTGTATTTCTCATATAAAACGTTTATAAGCAATAACTTAATCACATTGTTTGCTTTTTACATTTTAAAGTATTACAATGAGAGATATAAACGAGTGGAGTTTGAATGAGTAGTGAGTGGTCAAACCTCATTTGTTTAATTCTTATTATGATACAAGTTGAGCTTGAACTTTTATCAAGTTGGATTTTTCATTTACGAATATTTTATCTATATTGTATTTTATAGCTATGATTTACTATAATCTCTTTGAATATTTTAAATATTCTCATTATATATAGAGATAATATTGTAACAAACAATAAATACAAAGTTATTGGAGTTTATATGAACTTTCACAAGTCGAGTTTAGCTTTGTATGAGTGGTATGATGGTATCGTTTAATAATGATCATAGTTTTGTGTTTAAGAATAACTTATTTAATAAACGAATTGAGCTGAACTCAAGCTGCGTATTGAGTAGTATTGTTTATATACTATCACAAAAGGCAAATAGCACTATTGTCCAATTATAATTGTTAAGATAGATTAAAAATGGATAACTTAATGCAATCTCTTTAGAAAGATTTGAATAGAGAATGCATATTCCATGTGTTTTGATAGTTAACAATATATATATATATATATATATATATATATAATGTGTTAATTTTAAGATAAATGATAGTTGTAGTTGTAAATATGTAAGCGTTGCATAATTGAATAAATACGGAATCCACGTAAAAAAAAATTAAATTTTTAACAGTAGATTCTACTCTTTTTCAAAATGATTGTATAATGCTTACGCACTTCACGACTGTATATAGCATCACTCCAATTTTAAAATTTAAAGTTTAGAATGCAGTATTAAAAAAATCTATAAAAAAAAAAATCTATAATAATTATTATAGATTATTATAATAATCCCTTGAATTCAGGTGGCTGTTTTCTGAGCTAGAAATTGGTGGGCAGCTTAATGGTAAATTCACGAGCAAACCATGGGCATGGGCTTTAGCTGATTATTTTACTACAAATTTATGTAAAACCGTGTCTCAGCGCGTCACAGCTCAATCCTCGCTTTGACACTCGTCCCTCTCTCGATGCCCCATAAATAGAAGAGGCTAGAATTTTCTTGGACCACATTTTCCTAGAAAGTCCAAGGAAGAACTAGAAACAGATTCGGGTTATTTTTCTTCTTCAAGATCTCGGATTTTCGATATTTAGGTACTCTCTCCTTAAGTTGTGTTGTTCTTTGCGTATCCATTGTGTTTAGGTTTTAGTTTTGCTACATTTTCTCTATTAGCAGTTGGTTAATTATATGTCTGGTGTTCTCCATGATTGGCTTCCGTGGTTAGATTCGATATTTACATGTTCAATTTTTTGCAATGCAAATCACCGAATAATTTTATGCTCATGTGCACCAATTCTTGCAGTTTGTTCTGTCTGGTTACCTATTAACTGGAGGAAAACGAAAGAAAATACTTCTGAAAATTCATTGATTTCTTGTTAATTGGAACTCGAAAAATTAAGGTTGAATGCAATTGACACGGAATCGATAATTGGGATCTGTTCAATTTGCCATTTTTAAGCCAAATCAAGGAATATAGTGTCCGCATTTTCCTTTCTCTTATCTTCCTCCAATTTCTGGGAAACCAAAGAAAAGAGTACCTATCTTCGAATTTATTGTTGCTTGAAATTTCCATAATATTTTGTCGCTTCATTGTTTTCCCGAAACGTTGAATTTTTTTGTTATTCTGAACAGTGGGGTAACATTTTTCATTTTTCTGCTGAGATGAGTTTGAGTAACGGGAACATTCACTCCGTGATTTGTAATGGAGGAGATGTGAACAAGCCCTTCAAGATCTTCGTGGGTTATGATCCACGCGAGGATCTTGCCTATGAGGTGTGTCGGCATTCGATCTTGAAGCGGTCCTCAATCCCCGTTCAGATCCTACCAATAATACAATCGGATCTAAGAAAGAGCAGTTTATATTGGCGAGAACGAGGCAAGTTTGAGAGCACTGAGTTTTCATTTTCTCGATTCTTGACTCCATACTTGGCCAATTATGAGGGTTGGGCAATGTTTGTGGACTGTGATTTTCTGTACTTGTCAGACATTAAGCAATTGACGGATTTGATCGATGACAAATATGCAATTATGTGTGTTCAGCATGACTATGCCCCAAAAGAGTCGACCAAAATGGACGGGGCAGTACAAACAGTGTATCCAAGGAAGAATTGGTCTTCTATGGTGCTGTACAATTGCGGGCATCCCAAGAACCGGGTTTTGACCCCCGAGGTAGTGAATACACAAACCGGTGCTTTTCTTCATAGGTTTCAGTGGCTTGAGGATGACGAAATTGGCTCCATACCATTTGTTTGGAATTTTCTTGAGGGCCATAACAAGGTTGTTGAGAATGATTCCACCACTTTGCCCAAGGCAATACACTATACTCGTGGAGGACCATGGTTTGAGGCTTGGAAGAATTGTGAGTTTGCAGACCTGTGGTTGAATGAAATGGAGGAGTATATGAAGGAAGCCAAGAAGAAAATTGAAGAGTAGAATGAATCAGACCTGTGTCATGTTGTATTCTTTATATTGTATGTGTTATGTCAGTCCTAAAGTTGATAAAGATTTCTTGGAGAGCATTGCAGGCATATATGTAATGCTTTGTGGCATTCTTTCCACCATTCTCTACAATAGATACTGCAGGCATATATACACAATACACTTGATATGTGTTGGATGCTTACTTGTTTAACTATCCATTCAGATGTAATTTTCAGATACTTATGCAATAGAATTAATTCTTTTAATGAAATTTTCAGTACCTTTGCAATGGGTTTTTCTTTTCAGCCATGTCTGCCATTATTATCATTATTTATGATCGAAAGCATTTTACACTTCACTGCTAGCTGTTTTGAACCAACTTTTGGTCTTAGATCTATATGTTGTAGTTGCTGTCTGTATAGCTGTCCCAGCTTTTGTTTTTGACAGACAGCTACAGTGAAGAATGACTTACACTGGCCAACCATTCTGAATGATGACTTCTGCTGCCCCTTTCTTAATTCATAGTTCATGCTGAAATGGAAGTTGGACAGAGTGGTTCTTTTAAGAAAATCAAGAATCAACTTAATTATCTCAGCAAGCAAATGTTGCCTACTCTTTATCCTTTTGCTTACCTTGAATCCTTCAAATGCCATAAGAGTGGATGATTTGAACATAATTTTCCGCGAAAGTCGATATGTTAATTTTAATTGAATTGCTTCACACGCATGCTCGCATGTAATGCCAGCTCTGCATTTGATTGTTGCTAGACAGGTTGGCATGGTGTTAGGAAACTCCAAGTGGTGAAGACTTTGGTCTTGGGGTATCACTCTCTTTAAGGGCTAAGGTTTAATATGTCATGAGTGCAAACAATCATTTGGAATCACATCTCCTGTAAAAAATCAGCGATTTAATTAGTTTTGTATAGAAAAATTTTTGAGGATGCGGTGGATAGAGACGAGATTTATTTTATAGGGGTGGGTCAAAGAGCCTGTCTTGGAGATGTTCCTGACATTAAAAAAAAAAAAAAAAAAAAAGAAGAAAGAGGTAGGGTTTTAGGAGGGACTCGGATCATGGCTACGGAAGAAGTCTGGTGCTGGTCCTTCTGGTCTTTGGAGTCCCTTCCTGTTATAAGTCGTTTACTGGGTTCGATAATTAGAGTTTTAAGCCAAGTTTTATTTTGGAGCAAGCTCATCGACTGATTCTAGGGGTGGAAGTCCTGTACATTCTATTTGAAAAAAAATAAAATCTCAAATTTATCTATTTTTTTTTTAAAGGCGTATGCAGAATTGTCTATTTTAAAACTTCAAATATCAGTTTTTTCGAAAATGATGCCAATATAGAGAGAAAAAATAAAAAATAAAAAGTTAATGGTTCATCTGTCGAATATCATTGACTCTAGAATGAAAAATGTTGGTACGGCACTCATACTAATCACATGACGGCATGAGTTAGATAATTACTGTATTTCTTTTTTTCTTTTTTCCAAAAACTTGTCGACTTCTGATCACGTGATGATTGGTTCTTACCTGATAAATGAGTGTTCGGTCAAATTTTTTTTTGTCAAAAAACAAAAATAATAAATAATAAATAAATAAAATATTGAATAAGAGGACCACTTTAAAATGAGTGGTTTGTATGATGCAGCCTTGTCACATGCAGGTTCGAATCTAGGTCGGGGAATCATTTGTTGGTCAAACGTCATAGCTCACTGGGATATGATACCATTCCATATATTTCAATTATCAGTTTTTTTTTTTTTTTTTTTTTTTTTTTTTTTTAATGCAAGGGATGGGGTTTCAAATTCAAATTTTTATTTAGAAAACCGGATTATAGACTATTAGGTCATCAAACTTTTGACATTTAAATTATCGGTTGATCATCAATAAAGAATTATTTTTAAGATATTTGTGACTTTATTGCAAATCCAATTTTCTCTTATGCATCACTCCAATCCTTTTATTACATTTGTGTCTAATTATCATTTGGAAAACCTTCAAACCGGATGGGTGGTTTTCCTATCTTTACGCCTACCAATACGGTAAGGACACGTTAGCAGCTTAAACTTTTCAAAAAGAGTGATGCTACCATGTTAGCATTTGGTATTGGGTTTTCACCTTCATTTTTAATAGGAGAGAATAGAGATCCTTCGAACCGGATGTGTGAATGTGAGTTTTACACCCACAAATTGGAGGGAGACACGTCATATTTCCATTGTAGTTACCATATCTCTCACCGTTCTTGTCTCTACCCACGATGATCAGCCCACCAGCATCCCGCCTATGAGTGGCCACCCCACTCTTATCGCTGGGTGTACTATTTAGTGGTTTTTTTTTCATTTTTTTTAATACATTTAAACATTTTTAAAAAAATAAAAAAATATATCAATATACTTAAAATCACTTCCTTAATCACTAAATTAAAAAAAAAAAAATTGACCCGCAGTCAAATAGAGCGATAAGTGTGGGACGACAAACTAGTTTTTCCTCTCGCCTATTTGTCATAAAGTAGCAATAACAATGGAGGCACTAGCAGTTGTGGGGTTGTAGTGGGAGTCACTAGAGACTATCGTCGACGCCTTCTTTTGCCAGCAATGGGCAACAACGTGTTGAAAGAGAGTTTGTGCATTGCCAACCCCTTGTGCGTGTACTGGTTGTAGCATCGTAGGCGTATCGACAGGTGACGAGCCCATCAAGAGAGACCTAAAAAACGCTAGCAAAGGAATAGCTCAAGAAGGATGGCTAGGAGCTATAATACAATGCAATCAGGTATTTTAAAGGAATTAGAGAAGAGATAGTAGAAGATATCAGTAATTCTATATACAATTGTGAAGTACATAAATACTGCATAATCACTTTAAAAAAGAGTGAGGTTCATTATTAAAAAATTTATTTTTTTCATATAGATCTCATATTTTATTCACTTTTTTCAAAACGATTACGCGACAATTACATAATTCACGATTGTAAATATCTTTTATCTATCCACATCGACTGAAGAAACAAAAGTTCATTTTGTTATTAAAAGAGAATTCCTACAAGCCGGTCCGTCCAAGGATCTCATATAACAACCTGCCAATATTGGAGGGACACTTAAATATTCCACCACAATTATTGTGAACCAACACCACATGGAATACTCGGCTACTGCAAAAGAGACACAACCCCTACGCAGGCCCTTCCCTTTTGCAAGAGACACAACCCCCTCCCCTTCGTCCACCTTCGAATCAACACCAACCCCTTCAAATCGAGACGAAGACCCCTTCGAAAGCAGCTTCGTAGCTCGCATTCCCTTCTCAAAGTACTAGCCATGGCCGAAGAGGACGCAACCACCACTGAAGAAGGCGTAACTCTCTCTGGTATGCCCTGTTAGGCCACTTAATGGGATGAGGTTGGACATGGAGGACGTTGCATACTGCATGCAGGCAACGTGGTTCAGCGTGAAGACTGGGTCATTAGCAGATTGTTGTTTTCAGCATATTTATTCCGTTAGTCATGTACTCTATTTTCTACATGTTATTTTCGTGTGATCTGTTTTCTATTGTTACGTGTCTTTGTGTTTGTAATGGGTTTCAGTTACTAGCTACTAGCAGTTGCATGTTGTCATTTATTTCAGCAATCTTGTACGTGGCCTTGCTTATTTAAGCAGCCAAAGAATTATCAATGAAGGCATGGAAAAGAAATACATTGTTATGCAAATCGTGCGGTACTTTCTCACCCGAAGAGAAACAATTTATCTTAGCATTTATATTCTCTGAGTTTGGGACCTATCATTGGCATCAGAGCAAGGTTATTTATGGGAACTAATAAAGAGCGTATTGAGCAGTTGGAGGCTGGGCTTGGTGGAGTGCAGTATGGGTTACACAGGATGGAGCTCGTCATGGCCGACAAGCTTCGTCAGGTGGAAGAAACTCTCAACCGCCTCTCCGATGTCTTGCTTGCAAACCAGGAGAACCCCAACCACGACAACCCTCACCGAGAAGGCAACGACAGGGGACGGCTAGTGGTATCTTCCAAAACAGCAAAGCTTGAATTTCCTCGATTTTCAGGAGATGATCCAACGGGGTGGTTCAATAGTGTGAACCAATTTTTTGAGTTTCAAAATACTTACGAAGCCCAGAAATTTTATTTGGCTTCCTACCACTTGGAAGGAGATCAGGCCAACCAATGGTGGCAGTGGATTTGCAGGACGTTCCAGGAAGAAGGACGTGTTCTCTCATGGACAAATTTTGAAGACAAACTTTGGGCTCGCTTTGGGTCGTCAGAGTGTGAAGATTTTGATGAAGCCCTTTCAAGGATAAGGTAGGATGGTTCTCTGCTTGATTACCAGCGAGAATTCGAGCGCTTGGACAATCGAGTAAGAGGCTAGACACAAAGAGCTCTTTGAGGAACATTTATGGGTGGCTTAAAAACGAACATCTCGGATGGTATCCGAATGTTTAAGCCTCAAACATTAAAGGAGGCTATCAGCTTCGCGCAAATGAAAGATGATCAACTATTGAGACAAGGGACGTGTGTACATCCTCCACCACCAGTGAGAGCCCCGTTAGCTCTTCCGCCAGCAACTCGGGCAGCACCAGCAGTACCTGCAGCTCCTGTTTGGTGACTGACTTGGGATGAAATGCAGCGGAGGCGAGCTCAAGGTCTATGTTTTAATTGTAATGAGCATTTTACTGCAGGTCACCGGTGTCAAAGGTCACGGCTAGTCATGCTAGAAGGACATGATGGCAGCGGCAACATTATCTGTGAAGCTGCACCCATACAAGCAGCAAACGACCTTCAAACGGGTCCGGGTCCACCAGAAAATGGCTAGACGAAAAACCTACTGCAGTTATTCCCATCTATGGACCTTGAGGACAAGGATCCACTTAATGGGGGAGTATTGTTAGGCCACTTAATGGGATGAGGTTGGACGTGGAAGACGTTGCATACTGCATGCAGGCAACGTGGTGCAGCGTGAAGACTGGGTCATTAGCAATTAGTTGCTTTCGGCATATTTATTCCTTTAGTCGTGTACTTTGTTTTCTGCATATTATTTTCATGTGATCTATTTTCTATTGTTACGTGTCTTTGTGTTTGTAATGGGTTTCGGTTACTAGCTACTAGCAGTTGCATGTTGTCATTTATTTCGACATTCTTGTACACGGCCGTGCTTATTTAAGCAGCCAAAGAATTGTCAATGAAGGCATGGAAAAGAAATCAATTGTTATCCAAATCATGCGGTACTTTCACACCCGAAGAAAAACAATTTATCTTAGCATTTATACTTTCTGAGTTTGGGACCTATCATGTCCTTTCACCATTTAAATAGAAAACCCTAATTTATGTGAACTCTCAGTTTGCGATGTTGTGTGCCATAAATGATTGGTTGGGCAATGTTGTAGGAATTCGGTTCTGTAAATAGCGTTCTTGGTGTTTATTCTTAACTTTCTTCTAGTACCATCTGTTGCTTGCTTTTCTGTATGTTCTCTTTAGTTTTATATGTTTTGGCTTGTTCCAAGATCAATTTCAGTGAGAAGTTATGATAAAAAAAAGTTGGTTTTAAATGCCCAGAGAGAATATTCTAGTGTTAATGTTGTGAAGTTGATCTTCGAGAATGGAATAGTTTCAATGAGAAGTTGATCTTTGAGTATGGAATAGTTAAATTATCAAAATTGGTCCTATTTATTGTCATTCTATATGTTTAATTTATTTTTCTCTGTTTCTAGTCCATACAACTCTGGAGTGAATCCGTATACTCCACAAATGTGTCTATACTCTGTTTCTAGTTCATTATTTGTCTATTGTCATTCTGGTTGTTTATTGTCATTCTGGTCCTGTCCATAGTTCCTGAAATAACCCACCAAGCCAACCTGGGTACTCCCCATCATCTACCAGCCAGTACACTCCACAAATGAGCAATAAAGATGATAGGAAGTAGTCATTGCAAATCCTGCAGTATCTATACAAAGACAAACATAAAAAAACACAAACACATATGGTCTAAGCTGCCAAACACATATGGTTGCAATATCTATACAAACATGCCTGCAGTATCTATACACATATGGTTGCAGTATCTATACAAACATGCCTACAGTATATATACACACATACAAACATAAACACATATGGTCTAAGCTGCCAATATGCACCATTTAAAGTGATAGATATCTATTTTTTGGTTGTAGAATCTGTACATGTTTTTTTTACGGCTGCAAAATATGTTTTTTTTTTTTTTTTTTTTTCACTATCTTCTGTTAGCATTGTTAAAATGGATGGTTTTTCAATATGATGACAGCAAATGAGAAATTCGGATTCTAATTCTGATTCAAGTTCTTGGACTGTAAGAGGGAAAGACAAAACTAGTTTGGGGAGACCACTTTGCTATTGTAGCTGCCAAGCGAAGCTACGGATTTCTAGAAAATCTAATACTTTTGGTAGAAGATTTTACAATTGTCCAAACTATATGATGAATAAACAATGTAGATTTTTTTTGTGAATTGATCTTCAAATTAAGCAAAACAATTGTTGTAAGATGACATTAGAGTTAGCTGAACGAAGAAACGACATGGTACTTCATGAGCAGCTACGCATCAAAGAATCGAAATGCTACAACAATGGAGAAGAAGTACAATGGAGTCTTAAAAGTGTTAATCTTGTTATGTTTTTTTTTTTTTTGTAATAATTTGTGGTGAATGTATCTCTGTTAGTGCAACGACTCGTGTAACTCATTGTACTTTTTTTAATACTTCAATGTGATGACTCTTTTAATTTATGATAGTTTGTGACTGCTGCTATCTTCTCTTTTCTATCTAGGCTCTAACATAAATTCTATATCTTAAAAAAATCAAGGTTGACGAAAAAACTTTGTAGTCCAACATAAAATAGATTTTCATTTAAAAATGTGGAAGAATTTTAGAAGTGGCATAGAATCAAAACTGTTGGACTTCTGCAAATTCTAGAAAGTTAATACGATAGGCATCACCAACCTGTACAATATCTTCGAAATTGGCCAATGTTAATGCCAGTGGTTATAGCTCATATACCCCAAATTACTGAAGGAGCATTAGAAATCAGACTTACTCATGCAGTTTTTTTTTTTTTTTTCGAAGTAATAAAACTACATTACAAGGCACAATCCTGTCACACGGTGTACACAAGAGATGTACATTAAAAGGCACAATCAGCTACCTTGATCTTTACAAGACAAGAGACTTACTCATATCCTAACAGTTGACTATTGCACATCACCAAAGAAATACATGATGGTTCCAATAGAAATACAATATGCCTGAAAAAAAATTAGCCATATGGTTCAAAGACTAGGAGTGGTTTGGATTTAGAGATGAGTTGAGATGGTTTGTGAATAGTAGAATAAAAGTTAAATTATTTATTATATTTTGTGTGAGAATTTGAGAAAGTTATTTTGAGATTTAAAAAAGTTGAATTATTAATTATATTTTGTGTGAAAATTTAATAAACTTGTAATCATGAAATGAGATGAGTTGAGAAGAATTGAGATGAATTTTGAATGCAAACGAGGCAAGCAAAAGTATTTGCACAACCTGATAACAATATGGTTCCAATCATTGAGAGGGATAATAATTACTCTCCTAAATAATATAGTTACAATTAACAATATGGTTCCAATAGCTTTCTTCAAGTAAGATTGGCATGTCCTAGCATGTCGTCGCACCCTTAGCTTCTCTTCGCCGTTCTCAAAAACCTTCCTGGCATGACCAACCGCATTAAAGAGTAAGATTGACATTTGTAATTTAGCTAAAGCAAAGAGAGAATAAATAACATACAAGATATAAGAAAATTTGAACTATGAATCCAAATAACATTAAAGATATTGGGAATCTGTTTGTTTGAATATTAAACTAACTGTAGTTAATGATGCCTTTGCATTGATCGGTGTCCTGCTTGTCAATTATTAGGGGCATGATTATATTCAAGCCTTTTCTTTTCTGCTTCTTTACTCTCTTTTTAACTTTCTTTAGCCAGGCATGAAGTATCTTTCCATTTTTTTCCCTCTTATATTGATTATGTTGGTTTGTCGTATATTGTGCTCAAACATGACTAAAGTACTTTTGGATATGGTATCAATGGTGGAAAAGTTGCTCTATGCACAAGGCAGCTTTGATTAGTCAGTTGATAAGGGCCGTTATTAGCCGTTAATGCATAGATATCAATTATTACTGGTTGTTACATGGGCATATATCATCATTGCTTGTCAATATCGAACAGCTGTGGTAATCGACTAATTGCAAATGTAAGTTGTAGTAGAAGTGGTTTTCTTATTGTACTCTCTTTATTAACACTTATTGATATTTATTAACACTTGTTGTACTCTCTTTATTCTTGTTTTTAGAGACTGAAGGATACGAATCCATTCTTTTAAATTGGACGTGATAATAACTATGTGGATTATCTGGCTCGCTCAAAAGATGGTGAAATAAATATCAATTTCGTAATGTTTCATCCGATGTGTGTCTAAGACATTTTGTCAAACGTTAATAGTGTCCAAGCATATAATGTAAAAGTGGAGAAATACTTGAGCAACACCAAGGCCACTGGAGCCAAGCCATGAACAATCGTCTGTTGGTAACGAACTATGGTGGGCGACGGACGGACCAATGGCAGTGGACTGCGCTTGCGTAGTGGGCGATGAAAATGACAAAAATATTTGAGAAAATCGGTACGGCTTGGGCGAAATCTGGAGTAATCGATCTAGGTGAAATTGGCCAAGGAGGACAATGACGGATTGGTGGTGGTGGACTGTTGGCTGTGGATGCTAGCGGTGGAGGTATGCTCGGCTTTGGTTCTGGACGCACAGGGTCGAGGTTAAGGTCATACTAAGCTGAAGTTGAATGAAGTTCTCTCAACTAAAGTGTGAATCAATTTCTATCTCATGTGCACGAGTCTAGCGTGATTGTGGTGTGATTTCTGAGGTGGCAGCTTCTAAGTGGAGGGTTGTTATTCCTTCAAAATTAGACCGACCGCTTAGAAGCAGCTTTGATTGAATAAATGACCGGAGATCAAGTTTTAGTTTAATTTTTATTCAAATATGAATTGCGTTTAAGCCTATTAATAAGTTAAATTTTGTTTTCAGAGAGTAGTTTATTTATTTTTAAGCAAGTTGGAGCTTGTTAGTAAAAAGTTTTGACAAAGTAGATTATTATATTAAATGTTTGTAAATTCTGATGTAAAAAAAAAAAAGTTTGTAACTTCTTTTTATAGTTCATAAATGCATACTTTCCCATCCAAAAATTGTAAATATCATTTTTCTTTTGAAAAATAATAAATATAGTTAAGAAAAACTTGTAAAAAACTTAATTCTTCACGTGTCAATTATTGATGTGCTGAAAATCATAAAATTTAAAATTTAAAATTTGAATTTTAGAAAAAAAACTAACAAAATGAGTCTTGTAAGTAAAAATATAAGTAAAACTATAAGTACATGTAAAACAACTCTTTTCTTTTCGAGCGGTGCTACTCGCGGTGCTACTTTGCCGCCTAAGTAGCACCGCTCCTTCATACAATTACTTTTTTTTTCACATTTTTTAATATTTTTAAATATTTTTAAAAAAATAAAAAATACATCAATACATTTAAAATTACTTTTTTAATCTCTAAATAAATAAATTAAAAAAAAAAATTTGCTAAGCGATACAGTCAAGTATAAGCGGCATAATATCTTTTCTATTTCTTTTATAGCGTAAAGGATTCATTTTCTTAAAATAATAAAAAAATCAATATTTACTATTTAGTTAAAAATTCACTCCCATTCCACTTCCCAGGTCAGATTATTTTTTCAGTGAGATATAAAATAAAATTTTAGGAGAAGGAGGTGGCAATGATAAAGGATTTTTCTCGTAACGGAAAATCCGATTTTGTGGCAAGTGGCAACCAAAAGCCGCCATTTCATAACGTGAAAACCCTCCCTCACTCGCAAGCCCACCCTCTCCCCTCTGCTTGTTTACTTTGTAATTCGGGGAGAGATAGAAGGGGTGAAGACGACGGAGTTTCTTTGTAGAGAAAAAGTCGGACAGACAGAGAGAATCACAAACCCTAATCTATCATTGAATGAGGTCCGTTTCTTTCCGTGCTTTTATAAACCCTCTGGACTTTTATTTTTAATTTTTTAATCTCTTCGTGTTTTTGCGTGCCAATGATTGATGCAGTTTCTGATTTCTCCTTCTCCTTCATCTTTAATTTTAATTTTATTATTATTACTATTACTTTTTTGGTTTTAGGTTTTGATGGAAGCACGTGAATCGTGGAACTTTTCTCTTCTTTTTTTCTTTTAATTGATTGGATTGCGTGCGATTTTCTCTGTTTTCTCTTTTGTTTTTCTTTGTGCAGGGAGTATGAGATTTAGTTCAAATGTAGAATATGATTCGTTGGTTTTCGTTCAATGAAGTGCCAAAAAAAAATCTGCCATGCTTAATGTGGATTCATTCCTCTTCAATAGGACACATAATTGTAGATATGTATGTCTGCGTGAGGATATATTTCTTTAGATGAATGAAACAATGTATAGTTGAAGAGGTGAGATAACTATGATGAATTAAATATATGCGTGAGACCAAATTTGCATTTACACTAAATATGTGTGTAAATAAGCTTTGCTCTCAATATATATAAAGAAGAAATGAGCTCATACTTTGATGATTTAGAATTTTGGTGCATTGTCAATGTAGGTCATCTTTTGTCGATTCTGAATTCTTCCCTCCAAATGAAACCAAAGCCAGATGGGGTATCTAGAGCTCAGAAGTCAAGAAATTTCCAGGGTGAAAGGCCAAATTGGATTCTCATTGCTGCCGGTGCCTTGTTAAGTACATTGTCATTTCGCTTTGGTTACAAGCTGAAGCAGGCACTCAACACAAAGCAGCAAGAAAATGCTAGAATTAGTTCAAAAGGTCGTGTGTATATATATATATATATATATATATATAGCAATTGCAAATTGTCCTTTGAGATATGCTTGCTCCTGACTGTGAAAGTAAATTGTTTACCGTTCAGAAAATGGGAAACCCTCCAACCGAAGGAAGCCTGGTTCCCATCTGCACTCAAATGTGTATTCCTTTACACGAGAAGATGATGACTGCTTCAATTGCATTTCAGGTGTGATTTGTGATTTAGTTATATTTTCAACTTTACGAAGATTAAAGATAAGTTTTAAGTTTGACATCAAACTTCTGTTAGTGGTCATAATCTGCTAATTGCCTGCATTTTGATTTGCAGCTTGATAAGGTCTTATTATAATGTCCTGGTATCTGCATTTAGAATAATGGTGATAGCTTACCGGGTGTGATCTTTTTTCATTTTGGATGTGTGGGAAGACTGATAAAGATAGAACCATTTAATTTAGAGGAGAAAATGATTAGAAATGAATGGATAACTATGGCTCTGCACTGTTGATAGACTTTTTGGCTGGTTGCCAAATCCCCACCCATGAGAGCAGCTGTCTTTTTCTTTGAGTAGCCAACAAATGAAAGAGTTTGTAGCTTTTCACCATGTGTATGTTTTGCATGAAAATTAGAAAATGGATGTAAAAAGGTGGGTCTCCTTTTCTGGAATTGTTAATATACAGAGACGTGCAATCTTGTATTGTAATTTTTGTTGTTTGTTTTTTCTATCAAATTATTTGCATGAGTTAAAGAGGAAGAAAACAAAACCCCGGAGAAACCTGAGAAAATAAGAGCTGGAAAGCACATGAAGAAAGGGAGTGGTCATGAGACTCCTGTAGAATTCATCGTGTCTTCCTCTCAATACGTCTCTGGTTTAATTTCTATGTGACCTGCCAACTTCATTGCTCAAATTTCCTTCCAGTATCAGTCAATGTTGTTTGGCCCAATTGATGCCATGAGTTGGAGTGGAGGACGACAACACCTTTTTTCTCTTAGTCTGTTACCCTTCTTCTAGCCCTACATTGCCAAGTTTCACTTATCTGGACAGTTTGAGAGTAAGTCACACATTCTAATGGAATTTGTAAAATTCTAAGCTTAGAATCTCGTTTATTTGACAGGAACTGAAGGCATGATAAAGATAAAGTGCCCGCCCAATGGCCAGATGCTGAGTGAATCTGATGGAGCGCTTCCTTTGGTCACACTTCCTACTCCCGAATTTAACAAGGATAATGGTGTTATTTGGTCATCTTCTCCTGATCGTCTAGAAATGCCTCCGAAGCCTTTTCACCATTCAAACTGCTCAGACTCTCCATGCGTCTCGGAATCTGGCTCTGATATCTTTAGCAAGCGGGAAGTAATACATAAATTGAGACAGCAGTTGAAGAGAAGAGATGATATGATACTGGAGATGCAGGACCAGATTATGGAGTTGAAGAATTCACTGAATGCTCAGCTAGCACATTCTACACATTTGCAGTCACAGCTTGATGCCACAAACGGAGACTTGTTTGATTCTGAGAGAGAAATCCAGAGGCTGAGGAAGGCTATCGCAGATCATTGTGTGGCACATGTGGGCCCCAATGACAAGCCCTCCACAGTAACAGCTTGGCCATCTGAGACAATAAATGGCCATGCAAATGGGTATTTTATTGATAGGGAGAGCAATTTTGACAAGCCAGAAAAAGGAAGAGGAGGTGGGGAGAGGATTGAGATGCTCAAGAGGGAAGTGGGAGAGTTGAAGGAAGTGATTGAAGGAAAGGAATATTTACTTCAGAGCTACAAGGAGCAGAAGGCCGAGCTTTCCATGAAGATGAAGGAGTTGCAGCAGAGATTGGATTCTCAGGTTCCCAATATTTTGTAGGTACTTAGTTTGTCTATTCTTGCCTTTTTAACCTTCATCATTTCAGGCTCCAAAAATTTGAAAGCTTCGATTTCTCTCTCTCTCTCTCTCTCTCTCTCTCTCACTCTCACCAAATCTAGAGTTTAGCTAAATTTTTTGGTTTTGTATTTCTGGTGGTGCACGTGTGCAAGTGGATGATCGAGAGTGGACCATCTGTTTCTTGAGAAATGTTTGCTCTCTATGTAGATAACACGTAATTATTTTCCTCGAGGAGTTGTGTCATCTTTGTTAAAAGCAAAAAAACAACATTTTCCATCTTACCGATTCACATTTTATAATGCATCTCATAAACTGTCAGAATCGACTACCAGCTGCTAAATAACATCATTCATTCATGGTCTTGATGGTAATGCTCCTTCCATAGTTTAAGATTCAAAACCCTTGGGTGTAAACAATTTTTGAAGACACGGCCTATTGATAAAAAGTTGATTATTTACTTGATTCGTGAAATGGGAGGCGGCATTACGCTTTCAGGGCTCAATTGGGTAAAAGAAATGCTGCATTTGCATGGTCTTCAAGATTTTTTCATCATAAAAACATGGCATCATTCATTCATTCATTCAAGTTTGACAATAAGAATGATTTTTAAAAAAAATTGGTTGTTTGATGTGTAGTATGTTTGTATCTAGGAGGGTGCAAACTGTATTTTGCTTGCTTGTTTCAAATTACCAATAAGAAATCATACGTTGATTGGGGATTGAGATTTCCCATCATTACAATGGGCAATGGTTGGTGACGTTGAGGACAGAAAGATATAGGAGGTAGGACCTGCGAACACGTGCGGGTCTCCAGGAAGAATGTAGGCTTAGTTTCTGGTATGGTAGATGAGCTTATCTGCATTGTGGAGAATGCTAAAGAGCTATGTTTTTTGTTTTCTTTTGGTGGATCTAAAGAGTTGTGCTTATCTATATCTACACTCATAATACAGTGTCTATATAACACTATCTATCAATTATTAAATCAATTCTTAATTTTTGAAAAATAGCAAGTTAATGGGTTTTTACCCTATAGATAATGTCACATCTATATATGGTTGGGTAAGTGTATGTTTTGGATTGCGGAAGGTAATATAGTTTTTAGTCTTGGGCTTATGAAACTCTATTATTAAAAAATTATTTAATGTTTGGTAATTAATCTAAATACTTTCAAATATGTTATATTTATTTGGAAACAATATAAAAAAAGACTGATGATGAAATATTATCTATATTCTTGATAGAAATCAAATTTTATAATCAGAAAATAATGAAAATAGTCTAATAGGATTTTCATTAAGTATAATGAAAAGAAACCTCTTTCAATGATGCATAAGTGAAATAGCAATACAATTATGCTCAATATTCATAGGATAAAGCTGCAATTATCTTAATGTTGTATGGATATTTTTGCACATTAATAGTCTTATTTAAAGTTTGAATTATGTTTTGCATTATCTGAAAAAACACAATATTTCCCGAAATGTACCTTGTAGCATTTTTTTTAGATTGAAAAATACTTTAATATGTAACAACCAAAAAATCCAATTTTCTTTTGAGGCTGTTTAAGTACTTTTTATGATACCTAAGAGCACTCCTAGTGGTTTTTCTATCTTATTTTCTATAATACATCGTCAAGATTTCATTTTCTATTTTAGCTAATGACTTTTACAATATACTATACATCAATTTATCTATTTTTTCTTCATATCATTCAAATAATATTTTTTTATTATTTTTTAATATTTCCTTTAACTATCAATAAATTTGCAACATCCTTGTATCTTTTCAAAATAAAAATATATAAGTCAAATAAGAATTAAAAATAAAATAAAAAATATGAAAAAATCGGAACATATTGCAAAAATATTTTCAATATATTTTGTGGAAGAGAATGAAATAGAAGTGTTTTAGATGACAAATAATAAAAATAATTTGCTTAGAGCATTCCCATCCGGATACGTAAAGTGCTTTTATTCCCAAAATTTGAAGATCAAATTTAGGGGAAATTCAAAACGAGGCTCCCATCCCATTCCCTAAATAGGGATTTGTTTTAGGGGATCCACAGTCATTCCCCATATTTGGGGAACCACTGTACATCCCCAATCGCACGAACCCTAAATCTGTTGCCGTTGGTCCCGCGTTCCTCTCTTCCTCTCAATTCACAGCAACTACCAAAATCGTTCGCGCCTACCTTCGTTCATAGGTAAGATTCCATCTGTTCATCTTCCAATCTCAAGCAACTTTTCTATTTTTGTTTTCGCAGAAGCGGGTCGCACATATCGTTTGCGAGAGGTTTTGTCAAAACCCATTGAGCTCAAAAGCTGTGCGAAATCATGAATCATTATCTCCTCTTGATGTAGTTTTTCTTGTTTGGCTGAGGATTTTTAATAGGTTGATTACATTCTCTGAAACCCATTTCCCCATCTGGGTTTCAGTTCTTCAAGTAATATCCTCTCTAATTTCTATTTTCACTCGTTGTTTCCATGGAATTTGTTTTTTCTTATGATAATTTTTTGCTTTATTTCCTTTTGCGATTCTCTTCAGATCTGTCCAGATTAGATTTCTTTGAGTTTGACGAGTCTTGCTTGGTTTTGTTGGCTTTTAGTTTTCAAATGGAATACTCTGTTTGCAGCATTCTCGTATAGTTGAACGAAGTTGAAATTATTGGGTGAAAACATATTTTTTGTGCAATTCAAATGATGTAAAGTTAAGAACATGTTTGATGTTGTATTCATCAGAATTTTTGAGCATGTTTGTGAAGTATTTTGATTCGGACTAAGAGGAACTTCATTTTTAACTTCATTTCTAAATGTGAAGTATTTTGATTTGGACTAACGTATAGAGAGCTTAACTTTTCTGAGTTGGTTGATCTATATGTTCAGTTGATGATATAAAGCTTATTATGAGGCCTTTTTGGTTTTGAAGCAGTTTGGTAATAACGTGAGAAGTTATTATCAATGTAGTCTGTGTTTGGACTTGTTTGAAGCAGTAAAATAAGTTATTCAAGTCAACCAGTTTGGACTTGTTTGTGCCTTGTGTTGGTTGGTTTGAGCCAATGTGGTTTCTTTAATTATTGTTCTCATGGACTGAGCTCTGTTGGTTTGACAAAATGCGTATCTGTTTTTATGTTCTTTTGCATTTTGCTTGCTGCTTAGTATTGGATTTTCCTTCTCTAACTCCTCGGCTGTGAATTGGTCTGTGCTATTGGGACCTTTGCAGTGTTTGGTACTGATGAATAATTATTACTTGTGGGGGAGGGAGGGGGCTGCATGTCTACTATTAGGCTATGATGATGGTGTTTAGTGGGGTAATTCATAAGTGTTAGTGGGCCCCATTGTGATGGCAAGATAATCCTCACCCGAATGATCATTTTGCAGTTTGTAATATTTTTCACAAAAAGCACGTGGGGTTTGGGTAAGGTTTTGTAGTCATTTGATGTTGGGCTCATGTCTCACACATGAGGTAAATTCTGTAAACCATTCTGAGCCATATTTAAAACACACAAGTGTTTAGGAAAGTGGATGAGAATGCTCTAATAAAAACGTTTGCAAACTAATTATGTTATTGGATTTGAGTTGTCTTAACCTCTCGGCTGTGATGATGAAAAAATCTAAAAATGGTGATGGAACACTTTCGCACACACCTCCATGGCATGGTAACCCGAATGGCCAATAAATAGTGGCAACCGATTGTTGCAGCCATGCGAGGGAGGGTGCCAAGTGTGGTCATACGTTGCCATAGGATTCCTGAGCCAGCTACCAAAATCACTTGTAAATGTAGTTAAAAATTTTCTAATATGTGTACCACATTTCCATGTTTAAAAATTTTTAGATATGGACTCAGAAGAGCATGGAAATATGTTCTTCACCAGCCTCCTGACTCAGGAGCCTGAACTTGACCACATTTATATTGGTCAAGGTAAACATCCCATGACTTTGGATGACTCTCCACCCCTGCCCAAGTACAGCCTCCCTCTCAAAGAAAATCAGCTAGGGGTGCAAACTTCACCCTCGAAGAAGACAAGTTACTTGTCTCCGCATGGCTGAATACTAGCATTGATGCCATCCAAGGAACGAACCAAAAACATGCCCAACTTTGGGAAAAAGTTAGTCAATACTTCAATGATTATAAAGAAAGTACAAATGAGCGGAGTGTTGGGTCCTTAATACATCGGTGGTCTACCATTCAAAAGGCGACGAACAAATTTTGTGCTAAACTCACTCAAGTTGAAGGCCTGAATCAAAGTGGCATGACTGAGCAAGACAAGGTATAAGCATCCACTTATTTACTATTGACAACACTTAAATATCATTATAAAGCTAGTATTATGTTTCCTTTATCTTTAATAGGGTGGTTAACTATTTGATTTTCATTTTGAATTTGAAGTTTGAGAAAGCGAAGGTCATGTACCAATCGCTTGAGAAAACGACTTTTCAGTTTGAGCATTGTTGGTAGCTATTGAAGGACCAGCCGAAATGGAATCAGCGTTGCACAAAGGACGGGACAAAGCGAAGGTCGACGATGTCCCCTACATATTCGCGTACATCAGCAGTGGCAACTAATTCACCCATTGATTCAGTGGGTGGTACAGAGGGCGAGAATCTGGAAAGTAATGATGTCATCGAATTGGATAGGCCAATAAGGAGAAAAGCTGAGAAAGGAAAACGTAAGGCCCAAGGCAGGGCCTCAGATGAGCTTGTGGAGCTCAGCAAGAAAAGATATAGTCTCCTAGAGGAGTCACGTGCTCAAGAGAAAGAATTTTTCCGACTCAAGGCTGAGAAGATGGCATATGAACGAGAAATGGAGGGAAATAAATCTAGACAAGAGGACGAGAGATTAAGGTTGGAGGCGGAGAAACTGGAAATCGCCCGGTTGGAGAGAGAGGAGCGCATAATGTTGCTCGATGTCAGTACGTTAAATGAAGTTCAGCAAGTATATTTCCAGCAACTTCAAAGAGAGATATTGGCGCGACGCAATGCATCCTCAGATTGAGGCATTTGTTATTGTTTGTAACTAAACCTTTATTCAGTATTAATCCTACTATGTATATTATGTACCACTCGCTTGTGGCACTTTTCTGCATTTATTGTATTATATAATTTGTATATTTGTAAAGTTTTATTAAGAAAATGGAAAACGTGGTCGTTGAGTTTTAGTCTAACATGGAACGAAGTTGCTTGATTGAAACTTGACATTACAAATCCTTAAACTATTACAGATAATGAAAATATTACAATAACTTTTGAGCATGTTCTTGAACCAAACATGTTTTTTGGAATGGAAATTTTAGAAACTTTCATACACCGTCGTTACTAATAATAAAATAGAGAATCTAATACAACCTTTTCTTCTATTGTTGGGAATATAATTGCCAGTGATGTTCAATTAAATCTGCTTGTAGTTGATGATGTGCCGAGCTGTCTCTAATTTCATGATGGCGCTGAATGAAGTTGATAAACTCGTTAGTTGGATTGCGCGACAATTCTGGAAGATCATCATCAAGTTGATCATACTCCATGTTCAAACCCTGACTATCATCACGTCCGTCCTCAATGATCATTTTATGTAGAATAACACATGCTTTCATTATATTTGTTAGGTCATTGACTTTGAATAATCGAGAAGGTCCACGAACGATTGCAAATCGTTGTTGAAGTACCCCGAAGGCACGCTCGACATCTTTTCTTGCAGATTCTTGTGCTGTGGCAAAGTTTTTTTTCTTATTCCCTTGGGGTGATGGAATCGTCTTGACAAACGTTGACCACTTGGGATAAATACCATCGGCAAGGTAGTACCCCATAGTGAAGTCGTTGCCATTGATTGTGTAATTGACTAGTGGAGCACGCCCTTGGGCAAGTTCCGTGAAAATAAAAGATCTCTCTAGCACATTAATATCGTTATGTGAACCGGACATACCAAAAAATGCATGCCATATCCAGAGATCATATGAAACAACTGCTTCTAAAATAATAGTTGGTTCACAGATGTGGCCAGAGTACATACCTTTCTAGGCAGCGGGACAATTTTTCCACTTCCAATGCATGCAATCAATACTTCCTAACATTCCTGGGAATCCCCGTTGTTCACCAACAAGCAAGCGAGCAATATCATTGGCATTTGGAGATCACAAATATTCATCTGAAAAAACAATTACGATTGTCTTGCAAAATTTTTTGAAGCTCTCCATTGCGGTGCTTTCTCCAATACGTATGTATTCATCTATAAAATCTCCAGTAACCCCATAGGCCAGCATTCTAAGTGCTGCGGTTATCTTTTGCATAGAAGATAAACCAAGTCTTCCGGCATTATCTCTTCTCTAGACGAAGTAGGGCTCGTAAGCCTCTACCTCATTTAGGATACGGAGAAATAAGGGACGACTCATCCGAAATCTCCTTCGAAATAGATTGGAGGGATATACTGGATTTTCTGCGAAATAGTCACAAAAAAGGCGCTCATGCCCTTGAATATGATCACGCCGAATAAACTTACGACGTTGGCGATTGCCATGATGTCTCGATGACTCTTCATCAGCCTCGGCATTAATAACAGCATCCAGCTCATCATCAGATGACAAGTATGTAAGTAATTTACGAAACAAAGAACGAGCCATTTGATGAAAGGAGTTAGAGATGAGACTTGGATTTTTGAGAATGTGAATGCAAGCAAAATGCGTATTTATAGAGAAAAAAGTTACCGTTACATATAAGACACAAAATGTTAACGTTGAAAAAAAGACAAAAAAAGTTACCGTTGGAGAAGAGACAAAAAAAGTTACCGTTAGATAAATGACAAAGCATGTGTACTAATCATAGCGAATTCAAAATGTTACCGTTATACTATTCTGCAAAATATTTACCATCAATAAGCGAAAAATGCACATATTTAAAAAATTATTATTTTTAATATCGATATTGAATTGAAAAATAAGACTGTATCTAGAAAAAAAATCGTATAAGTATTTATAAAATGTGATATTTGAAAATAAGAGAATAAGACAAAATAGTTAGTAGTTAAAAATGGAAATAAAAGTGAGAAAAAAGTAATAAAGAAAGAATAGAAGAATATTATTTTAATAGAATAGAGAAAATGAGATGTAGAAAGTTTTATAAAGATGAGTAAAATTTAAGATAAAATTATAAAAAGTGTCCTTTTTAGCTAAAATTTAGGAAAAATTTTAAGGAACCGGATGGGGATGCTCTTAGATGGTGAAAATCAAAGTAAAAGGAAATGATGACATATAAATAATAAAAATTGTTTATAGGATGAACAGTATCTGCTATATGTAGCGGATTTACTACAGATGAATGTAAAATAGAGGAGTTTCACATGATCCATTTGGTCTGATTTTTGGACAAAAATTTACATATTTAGATTTATATGCATTTTAAAAGATCAATTGAGAATGTTTTAATGCAACCCCAAACAGGCCCTTAAATGAACTAGGAGTATAGCATATAACATGTACATCAAAGGGAAACAAACGACTGTTTATAACTTTTCCGAAAACGGGAGAGATTGGCAGAGCTAATGAATATCCCACACCAAGATCATCAAATCTCCATCAAGACCTCCAAGACTTTGGCTAAAGGTTAGTCCATACTCAATTCATTAATTGTACCATGGAAATTGATTGTGGTTTGGTTTTGCATTCTGGAAATGTATGTGCTGAGGGAATCCCACAAAAGGAAAGAAATACTCTTTACCTGCATACAGATCGTTTCAGTAATGAATTTTAGAAATGGATGCTTTTGCTGAACAAATCTCAACTCCATGTTTAATTGCAACCTGCAACCAGTTTTGTCAACAGATGATAAAAAAAAGGACATAAAATAAAAATAAAAAAACATTATTCTCATAGTACCAAAGTGTGGCACTATGATTTAGCTTTACTAGATAGACCAAGCCATAAATGCGATCATCTTCCAACCTACTCAGATAAACATCATCTCACATAGCAACCTTTCTCTGCGCCCCCCACCCTCCTTTCTCCTTTCTGTGAGCAGAAGATTTCAATGTTGCATTCCTCTGAATATATCACCATATATCAACTACCATGATTGAGCAAAGACTTCAACCCCAAGTAATGTTGCATATAGCTGATACACTTCACCTTCAAAGTTTAATGCATGTTGCAGTGATTTCCACTACTACCCAGTCAAGGTTCATCTAGTATTCAAATCAAATTCCCCAACTTCTCTCCACCCATCCTGCATGCCTGCTTCTCCATTTTCAGTCTCTTCATCGTTCAAGAAATCTTCAGATGGTTCCTTCTCATCCCTCTGATTATTGTTTCCCCATCCATTTATCATCTCATCTACATTACCACCTTGCTCATGCTCCCCCATGTCATGACCAATTGCGACGTCATTGCCCTGGGACCCAAGTGCACTTGCTCGTATTGCACCTCGAGCCATCATTTCTGCATGAGCCTGTGATTCAGCTCGAGCTTGCTCTGCCTGAACCATGGCTGCCATTCGCAATTTAGCTTCATGAGCCTCACGACCAGCCTTCTCTCTGGATTCTATCTCTGCTTTTACTTCCAGGATGGCTCGCTTCTCCTCTTGGAGAAGAGCCTGCTCAATCATCAATCTCTCTTCAGATCGAAATTCCCCCAGAGCTCGTTTACGGGATATTATGTTGAAGGCAAGGGCCTGCTTCTCAAATGTTGCTGTGAACTCTGCAACTTTGGCAGCAATGTTATGATCCCACTGTTGGGATCGAGAGGGCATCTGGCCTGTGGTGTCAGAATCGAGGATCTTATCATCCTCTTCTGCTTCATAGTCTGCCACCACATGATAAGGCAGCAATCTGCATAGATTTTAAGAAAGCTGAGAATAAGATATCCTGTGGAGTTAAACAAATTCAAATGATCATTGTTCAAATAATGAAAAAAAACCCCTCGATATCCAGTTATAACTTGCTCATTTGGAATGATTCATATGAGAAGCATGCCCCATCTTTTTGGAGTATGCCAACTTTAACCGCGGGGCGGGGGGTGGTTTGGAGTTTTGGGCCAGGTGAGTATGGAACATGAACGATGACAAAAACAAGAGCTTCAATTACAAGACTGAAATAGACTTTCAACCGAATGAAAACATTAAGTGGATCTCTCCGTGTATCTTAATCCTGCATCTCTTCAGCTTTGCCAAAAAAGAGACTAAGTTATTGCCCCTTAAAGTTCATTTATATGCCCATCCAAAACAAAATAGTTTTAAGAAAGTATCTTCTTGAGACATGACCGCAACCTGTCATGAGAAACCAAAAGGAAGAAATGGAATATATATATAATAAGATTGTAGAGGAGGTGATTGTGTTCTTTAGGCAAGCAGATATATGTCCAGAAAACAAAATATGTGGCCGTCTAAGTTACATATATGATGTGCAGTTTTAACACCATCTATCAAAGAGCACCTAAATACATAAATCTACACAATGGACTTTAAGCAGGCAATGTTTTTTATTTTCCAATCTCACTCATAACTATTAATAAAATGAGAGCATGCTTATGATGTTTGATGCAGTATTTATGTGGTGGAAATACTATATATATAGGCATCTGATAAGATGTTCTTTTCCATTAACAGAACAAAATATGACTAAAATAGCACCAAATGAGTCTGGATAACTTACTCTGGATAACTTGCATTTCAAAAAGAAAACCACTCAAATTATTTATATGATATGTCAACAAGGACAGCGGTCTTGTAGCGCATTAGCTTTGCCATATAGCTTTCTATGTTTGTTGCAACAAAGATATATTTTTCCATACATTGGTTTCTCCTTAAGTATCTACCTCAAGGTACCTAATTCGTCATAAAAAACCAAGGCCACAGAATGATCATTGCCAGTTTCAGTAGAGCAACTAGAAACACCAAGGGTAGCAATGGAAGATGAAGAAGGAAATATTTAATTGACCAATGAAGCACCCACAGGTTTTTTTTTTTTTTTTCCAGCACAAATTGCTAATATATGGAAGTTCGGACTAACAATTACAGATATCTCTAGTCTCATCTATACTTCTACTTACTATCAGTGTTCAACTAATAAACAAACATAGCTTCAATTTAGAATAAATTAAAATAAAATTGCCCCAGAGATGTCAGCTTTTGACGGTAGAAAGCCTTTCGAAAGTTTATATGCATGAAATTATAAAATTCACATTAGTATGTCATGAATCCTCTATTTGTATTCTGGAAGTATATAGCACGACATGAGAAATAATCATGAACAATCTTACAATTCCAAAATCCATGATTAAACCTAATTAAAACAAAAAATTCTTACACCCACGAAGAAAATGGTGCAATTCAAACATGAGCCTTTACACTAGATGCATCTATAATTGCAAAAAATAGTGTGGTAGTCTCATTGAGAGAGAATATATATATATATATATAATATATAACAACCATGCAAAGGGTACATAAACTCTTCCCAATAAAATCAAACGAAATATGCTCAAAGGGGGAAAACCAGGCCCCTGAATTGAGTTAGAGGGAAAACCATATCGAGCAGGGCACTTGACATGCTACTTCAGAACTAAACACATTAATTGTACAGCATTTACAATCTTTCAAATGTGTTACCACATAATTTTCATGTCATTCAGCCAGCTTCACAAGCACAACATCATGTAGAGAAAAATTAGGACAAAAGGTACTACCTTTAGTCCATTCAAAATTGAAGAAAGAAAAATCCCCAAATCTCACAGAGTGATATAGACTGAAATACCAAGAGAAAACACAAACATTCATGCCCATTCTTTGGAGGAAAAGAAACAAGAAACATTCTTCAGTTCACTTTATAATAGGAAATCAATGCCGTTGTTGACATTGTTACACGCATTCTTTGGCAAAAGTTTGTCACACCAATGTGCACATGTTAGCTGTTAACTATTAATTCCAGCTGCACCACCAAGTGTTCCAAATAAAAACTTAAGAAAACTAATCCCACCTTCCATTCAAGCAACAAAATGGCAATTGCTTTTTGCATTTTCTGCTTTACTTTTTCTTTGTGTTTTTTCTTTTTGCTTAATCATAGTTACAAATCAAACCAACACATATCCTATAGGAGTATAGATGACATGGTTGTGCAGTCCAAAACAAAACAAACAGTTCAACATCATATGGCACATTTCTCCAAGCACCAAAATTATAATTCAGTTTGTATCTAAATTTTCCTCACATATTTGGGACAACCAAGTTCACAAAGCTTTCCAATTCTCACTCTGTCACATGTATCAACATGAAATGGAAGCAAACCACACTCACTCTTTATTCATATTAAAGTGGCCTATGTCAGATGATACGAATTTTGTTTCTTCCTCATATATGTAAATTGTTGTACTCACCGACCCAAAAATGGGAAACATAATATCTTGGCTACTTTACACAAAATGCAACTACTCTGTTTCTGTCTCTATTATGGAAACAACAGATCTACTTATCAGAAAAGAATGGAAGCAACATATTTCCAGCTATTCACGATATAGAAAATCCAACAACAGAGTGAATTCCCTAGCTGCAAGATACATTGAAATCTCCAGTAACCCATTTAAATCATGCCAGGCAAAACATTCAGCAGACCCAATGCTCACATGTCAAGATAAGCACAAAGTACCATTTGGTACCTTCAGAGCATGGATGACGTGATAACTAAATTCCTTACATAAGCACCAATTTTAATTGACATTGCATTTTGTGATAGAAGGAAGTACCATGTGTCCGTAATTTGGGGCTATCTAATAATTAGTCAGTACCAGGAATCTAAAACAAGAGAGCAGTCCGAAAAATTCGCACACATCACTTCACAAAATAATTAAGTTTGTACGTAGGTAGCCCTATTCTGTTGAGGAAGTTAAAGAAGCCTCATTCCAAATGCAACCTATGAAAGCACCAGGCCCCGATGGGATGTCGCCGATCTTTTTTCAGAAATATTGGCACATAGTGGGAAGAAAGGTTAGCAATACAGTTTTCTCTATTTTGCATCATGGGATAATTCCGAAAGAGATGAATGATACTTTTATTGTGCTTATTCCAAAGAAAAACAAGCCTAAAAAAGTTAAAAGATTTTCGACCTATTGGTTTATGCAATGTGGTCTATAAGATAATTTCTAAGATGATTGCTAATAGGTTGAAAATTTTTTTGCAAGTATTATCTCCTCTAGCCAATCAGCTTTTGTACCAGGAAGAATTATTACTGATAATATTGTACTTGCATGAGGCTGTACATCCCATAAAACGGCGAAGGAGGGGGAAATCAGGTGTTATGTCAATTAAATTGGACATGAGTAAGGCTTACGATAGGGTGGAGTGGAAGTTCCTTGAAAGGGTGTTGGTCAAATTGGGGTTTGATTCAAAATGGATAGCGTTGGTTTTGTCATGTATCTCTTCAGTTTCTTATCAGATTTTAATAAATGGTGTGCCTTCTTCATCAATTGTTCCCTCACAGGGTATACGACAAGGAGATCCTTTATCACCCAACTTGTTTGTCTTGTGTGCGGAAGGATTATCTGCTCTTATACAGGATGCCGTGCAGAGGAGAGGAAGGTTATAACGAGGATTAAAATTTGTAATGCTGCACCTGTTATTAGCCATCTGTTCTTCGCTGATGATAGTTTATTGTTTTGCAAAGCTCTTATGAGGTTGTTACAAATTTATGAAGGGGCTTCAGGACAGCAATTAAATCTGGGAAAAACTGAACTACTGCTAAGCAGAAATGTGAATTTTGCAGAAGTGGAAGCTATAAAGGATATATGGCATGTGGCCTCTATTCAAGCACATAATCGTTATTTGGGACTACCATCTTTTGTGGGGCGCTCCAAAACAGCAACTTTTCAAGACTTAAGTATCGTATATGGAATAAACTACAGGGGTGGAAAGAAAAATTGTTATCACAAGCAGACAGAGAGATATTGATTAAAGATGTGGCCCAAGCTCTTCCTGCTTTTACTATGAGTTGTTTCAAGCTGCCCAAAGTGTTGTGTAAAGAATTGGAACATTCGTTTGCTCGTTTTTGGTGGGGACAGAGAATCAGAATGTAAAATGCATTGGCTTAGTTGGAATAAATTGTGCACTTCTAAAATGCATGGAGGTATGGGATTTCGGGATTTGGAATTATTTAATCAAGCACTTCTTGCAAAGCAAGGATGGAGAATCGTGACCAATCCAGATTCATTGGTGGCAAAGGCATTGAAAGCAAGGTATTTCCCAGACTTCTTTTTTACAATCTGATATTCGTGTTAATTCCTCTTATGTTTGGAGGAGTTTATGTACTGCAAAGGAAATTTTAAAAAAAGGGTGTTATTGGAGAATAGGGTGTGGGGAAAGTATTAATGTGTGGTCTGATCGATGGATTTATGCCTCTTGGGGTTCCATGCTCTAATTTACCGCCTTCAGATGCTTCAGTGAGTTCGTTATTTGATGCACAAGCTAAGCAGTGGCATGGTGATTTGATACAAACAGTTTTTTCACCTGATGTGCCAGTTTCCATTTTAAAAACTCCCTTGCATTTTTGGGCTGTGGATAAATTTGTTTGGGGAGAAAATAAGAGTGGAAAATACACTGTCAAATCTGGTTATCATTTTGGTTTGGGCCTTCATTCACAATCAAATCAGAGGGATAGTTTGGAATCTGGAAGGTGTTCAACTTTCTGGAAAAAATTGTGGCATTTGGATCTTCCTCCAAAGGTCAAGAATTTTGCATGGAGGGCTAGCTGAAATAGTCTACCCACAAAGCTAATCCTGTTGAAGAGGGGTGTTTTGACAGAAGGTTTATGTGGAATTTGCAATGCTGAATTTGAGGATCAGCTTCATGCTTTTTGTTTATGCTCAAAGGTAACTCAGATTTGGCGATCTCATTGTAGCCAATTGTTTTCTTTTTTCTCTACTGCAACATGCTTTGATGGATTAGTGTGGAATCTTATGGAAAATAAATTTGGTTCCATTATTTATTACAATTGCTTGGGGTGTGTGGAAGTTTAGAAACCAAAGCTTATTTGAGACAACAAATGGCTCCATAGAAGTATGTGTTGATCATTGTGTTGAGTATGTAGCTAGCTTTAATTTTATAAAGCATGCTGGAGCAGTGGTGAGAAAAGAAAAGATTTTTTCATGGAAATTGCCAACTGTTGACTATGTAAAACTGAATTTTGATGGAGCTCTCTTTAGGGAGATGGGTAATGCTGGAGTGGGGATAATACTTAGAGATGAAAAAGGGACTGTTTTGTTTGCTTCAAGTAGGAAGGAAGTTGGGGATTATTCAGTGGATGATATTGAAGCTTTAGCAGCATTAAGAGGGTTACAGATGACTTTACACATGGGATTTACAAAGTTACAACTGGAAGGGGACTCTGACGATTGCTGAAGCCATAAATTCTCAAAGCAGAAATTTTACATCTCAGGGGCCTTTGATAATGGAGGTTCAGCGTTTATTACACTGTTTTCAGATGGTTGATGTCATTCATGTGGGAAGGCAAGGGAATGAGGCAGCACACCTACTAGCTCAACATGCTAAATGGATAGAAGATACATGTCAATGGTGGCATTCTTATCCGGATTTTGTTTCTAATAGGGTGCTTATAGATTCTGAATTGATGTAATTAGTAGTATCTTTGTATGGTTCTGGGATGGGATTTGTACTCGTTCATTAGAAATTCTCTTCCACCAATCGGAATGAGAGTATACAACAAAAGCAGCCAATTGTGGCAAAATATATTATCACACTGAAACAAAGAATATGGAGCAATTAAAATTCTCTGCAAGTAAATGCAAAATCCAGTTAACTCATTCTCACCAAATTCAAAGCAACACAAAGAAAGTCGCACAATTTCACATTTCACAAAACCAATTAACCGAAAGCACATAAACCCTTAAAAAAAAAAAAAGAACCTTTCGCAGGCGTCTTCGAGTGAAGCGAAGGGGCGCTTGAAGTCCGGGTGGCACACTCTCCAGGCGTCCTGGTACGCCATTTGGAACTCCGTCTGGTTTAATGGTGGCCTGATCGCCCTATTTTGCTGCTGCTGCTGCTGCTGTTGTTGCTGCTGCGATTGTTGCTGCTGAGTGGCCGGATTGTTAGGGTTTTGTTGCAAATTAGGGATATTGTTGATGGGGACGTTAGGATTGTTGGGGTTTGGTGCGAGATTCGTGGGTCGGATCGGACGCAGGTGCGCGTCGATGTTTGATGGGAAACGAGAAATGGCCGCCGCTTGTTGTTGCTGCTGTTGCTGTTGTTGCTGCTGTTTTTGAAGCTGTTGGTAAAGCAGGAATTTCTGTTGCTGTTGCTGCTGCTGCTGCTGCTGCTGCTGCTGTTGCTGGTGTTGCAATATCATTTGTTGTTGTTGCTGTTGCTGCTGCTGTTGGTGTTGTTGAGCCAACGCCTTTGCCTCCTCCATCTCTTCTAGTCTCAGACAAACAATAACAATAGTAATAAATCGTGCAGTCTTTGCCTAAATCTCCCTTTACAAAACCTGACTTTTTCCTTCTCTATCTACCAACAAAATTTGCAAACCTTTTCTGTGTCCGTAGAATCTAAGATCTGTGGCTTTCTGTCTCTTTCTCTCTCTCTCTATCTGTATACAAAACAAGCTCATGTATAGAGATGTGCTTGGGAGGAGGTCAGGGTCACACAGTCTGTGAAGATGATGACGTGTGCATCTCTCTTTTTGGCACTACGTGGAGCAATCCACCCAAGATCACACCTCAACATTGCCTCCCGTTTGAATTTCGATTAATCGAAGTGATCGTTAATTTAAAGAAAACTTCTATTAATAAACCTCACACATCAAGCACCAATTTTTTTTTCTCTCTCTCATCAATTGTGTGTTATATAAATAATGAGTAAAAAAATTTAATTATTTTAAAAACAATAAAATAAAATAAAAAATAAAAAAATTTGTAATGCATAGTGTGTGGTGTGTAGAGTTTATAAATAGCAATATTCTAATTTAAAGCATTACCATTATCGAGTGGGTGTCTAAACTTTTTTTTTTTTTTTTTTTTAAGTGAGGAGGGGAGTTTTGAACTCTAAACCTTCCTTTTAGAGGTTGAAGTCATGCCAATTAGGTCACAGACCTTTAGCAAATGTCTAAACTTTAGAGCATGATCAGTTTATTTAATTTAATTTATACGGTAAATTTTAAATTTTATAAACTAAATATTATAATAATTTTTTTACAAATAAATCTTATATATAAATAATATATTCTATATTTAGATTTGAGAATTAAATAACTCTTACAATAATTTTATACAAAACTTGAAAAAATGATTTGATTCAAGCCAATTCAAATTGAATCGGTAAGAAACTGAACCGATTTTAGTGAAGATTTTAAATCGTTCACTAAACCGCTTTAATTGATTGATTTAGACATATTCAAGCCGATTTTAGATTGATTTGACTTGATTCCAACCGATTCAAAACTATATTTATCTTAAGTTGTCTAACAATTGAATTTTTTATTTTTATTTTTTCTACAAAAATATGATAGAATTAAGCATATATTAACTTCTTCATTATTGTATTCAATAAAAACTTAAAAAATAAAACATGTAGTTCTTTATTTCTTTTTAGTTGAACAAAAAATAAAGGAGATGAATTAGTATTTTATATTAAATTCATGGTTGTGCATAAAATATTACATTTGCCATATGTTAAATTCATAAATTACATATTAAAATTATTTAGATTCATATTATATTTTTATTGAAGCTAGTAAATAAACTTTTATTTTACTCTTTTATACATTATATAAAATGTTTGAATTACCTTAAATATGATTTTGAATACTTTTTATTAATATTAAAATATTCGATTCAAAATTGTCATGAATCGAAATCAAATATGATTTTGAATACCTTTGTTAATGTTAAAATATCCAATTCAAAATTGTCATGAATCTAAATCAAATATGATTTCGAATACTTTTATTAATATTAAAATATCCTATTCAAAATTGTCATGAATGATTGATTTAATTTATTGAATTATCCGATCTGTCATTTTTTTTTTATTCTGAATTTGATTCTGACTTTTCGAGCCTTGGATTGATTATCGTCATCCTTGTAGCCTCTTGCAAGAAGCAACTTATTGTTATTGGATGTTCCCTTAGCTCCCTAAATCTTAGCATATCGCTTCGATCGTAATATGCTTTGTGTTTACTATTTTTTTTTTCTTTTTCAAAACAAAGTGTGTTTAAAAAAAGAGAATATAAAAAGGACATGAAAATAAAAAATTGTTGTTTCCAACTAGAAATGCGTAGTACTGACAGAGATAGGTACTTATATATAGTAAATTATCACGAGTTCATCCAATAATGATACAAACAAAGAGACAGAAATTACAAACACTTAGGCATCCATTCATTAATAAATACTATTATTTCAGAATATTTTATTATTTTTAATCTACTTTTAATTACTATTTAATATTTTATAATTATTTTTTTATTAAATTTTTATTACTGTTCACAAAATACTTAAAAATATCTCATTACCCAAATTCAAACCATGTCTAGTCGGCAATTGATCGTCACATCTTACCAAAAGATTTATGAAGCCCTACACGATAATATAAGATAATCAGTCTATCCAATCAAAACCCGAGGAGATAGATGGGCTTTCAATGGATGTTTCATCACTGTAGTGAACTCTTCTTTCTCTGACAAATCAACCTCGTCTCCATCCACGGCTTTCCACTCAAATTTCCATACCAAATTGGCCACAAAATACTCCAAATGAAGCATTGCCAAACCAAAAGCTGGACAAATCCTCCTCCCTGCCCCAAACGGCATCATCTTAATCTCTCTACTTCCCGTTATATCAAACGGTACTTCCCCCACTCCGCCATCATTGCCGCTCAAGAATCTCTCCGGCTTGAACGCCATGGGATCCTCCCAAACCTTGGGGTCCCAACCCATCTCGGCAACCATGAAATTCAAATTGGCATTCTTGGGCACCAAGTAGCCCTCCAAAACTACATCCTCTGTCACCGCATGCGGCAACACACCATGTGCAGGTGGGTGCCGCCTTAAACCCTCCAAAACCACAGCCTTCAAATACGACATCTTATGCAAATCCTCCTCCTTCACC